>NC_053025.1:358882678-359122521 GCF_003073215.2 Triticum urartu
AACCTTTTGAAAAGTTGAATGAGAGCGAATGAAATGACTTTCCCAAACTTTCACATTGCATTTTGATATCAAAGAATTCTAATTCAATTCAAGCACAAAACCCTAGAGTGAAGATGACATGACTTCTTCCATTTGAAATGAAAAAAGGTTTTGAAAAGATTTGAATTCCATTTGGACATATTTCAAATTTAGAAGCTTTATGCAACTCAATGATTTTCATGGGAGAAGATAAAATGACTTCTTCAAATTATATGGAATAGAGTTGGAAGTGGATTGAAATTGAAATTCAAAACCATTTAGGAGTTATTTGGGTTTTATTCAAACTATTTTTCTCCAACAATAAATTATTTAGAAATAAGGGTAAAATGATTCCCTACAATAGAAAAATGGAGAAAAATGGATTTGAAATCATTTTGGTATTTTCAAATAGTTTTATTTGCATTTTTAGTGCAACAGTAGCACTGTTTGCTTTATGTAAATTTTGTGGAATTTATTTGCCACTTAAAATATGTTCATGTTTTAGAAAATCTTTTTCCAAAATTTATATATATAATATGACAATATATTTTATTTTTTATATATTGTGTTTATTTGTTTTCCTTCTTGCTGTTAAAAAAAAGACCAGGCCAGGCGCGCGGGTTGGCTCAGCCCAAGCTAACGCTAGGGCTAGCGCACACACGCACGGGAGGAACTCCCAGAGCGCTGACAGCACCTCTCTCACTCGCCTCTCTCCCTCATTTTTTTCTTTCCTTGGCGTCTGGACCCCACCTCTCTTTTCTTCTTCTCCACGAAGAACACAAAACCCCACTCGTTCACGCTCCGGACGCCGCCATCGCGCCCGATCTTCATGGGAACCATACCCCAAGTCCACCCCTTCCCCAAGAATCCTCTGAATGGATCCACCTCCTTCCCCTACACCTCATTCTCCAAGTAAAAGGCCATTAATGCCCCAGATTTTCTCGCCGGAGATCCACACTTGCCTTTTTTTTGCTCGCCATGGCTGCACGCAATTGGACACCCCTCGCCCAATAAATACCTCCCTCGTGTTGCCCTCTTTCCCCTCGCCCAAAGCCCTCTCCTATGGGAGCTTATCCCCCTCCCTATCCCGCATAATTTCTCATTGGAGTTCATAAACTCCGGCGTCTTCTCTATCGCCGCCCGAGGCTCGGTTGGTACTTCCTCAGCCTCCCCTGAGGTTGCTGAGATCTCCTCCGCACCGTCTCGTGCTCTCCTTCCTCTAGGAGCCCCTACAACCTCGGATTCGATCTTCTTCCCCAACTCCAGCGACTACTCCGGTGAGATCAAAGAAATCCCGTAATTTATTCTTCTCAGAAAAGTAGCGATCTTAGAAAATTCATATCTATTAGTATACATATCCAAATTGAGTGATTCCAATTGCGTTAGATCAAAAATTTTGTAAAGTTTCTGAATAGGTAAATAGTTTTTAGGTTTGACTATTTAAATTTGAACTTGATCAATTCTCTTAAATTCTTGTATTTGCTCTAACTTGAGTTTAGAAATAGATTTTTGATTGATTCTTTTTGCTACTGCTTTGTTATTGTTTTGTTTATCCAGTAGCATATAGTTATTTATTTTTAGTTTATTTTAAATTAGGTTTGTTGCAAAAACAGTACTGGTTTTCTTATGTAGTTGTTTTAGTCATATAATTAGTGTTTTTAATTATTTTTAGTTAATTCTTTTTGTAGATTTTTACATGTTATCATATGTTTCTGTTATCCTACAGTAGATAATTTTTTTAGTTATTTATTAGTGTTTAGCTACATTTTTAGTATTTGTTTGTTTAGTTCACAGTGATAGTTGATACAAATAGTTTTATTAGTTTTAATGTATTTCTTTTTGCCACTTCAATATATGTTGTTATTGGTTCTGTTATTTAGAAGTAAAATAACTTTTCATAAATTATTTTAGTATTATTTACTATTGTCTTAGTGTTTTCTAGTTGCTATAGTTGTTCTAGTGTTAACTAGATAGTTATAATAGTTTTTATACTAGTTATTTTTGCTAGTAAATGCTTTAGTAAATTATTTTGTTGTTGTTTTATTAGAATTATATTTTCCATTCTGTATAAAATTTATTAGAGTAATTTAGTTTTAATAAGAAAGTATTGACTGTTATTGTGTGAGTTGGTTTCTCCCTTGTTTTCGTGAAGTTTTCTTTGGAATTCTATTTGGTTTTATTTGACTTCATTATTTTTATATTTATGGCTTTTTGATTTTTATTTTGATTGCTAGTATTGTTTGCTAAGATTATTGCCTATGTGAGTATAATGTTTGACTATATAGATTTTCTCGGAGTGACGAATAGTTTATCAAAGATTCCGAGAGCGTTATTATCTTCATCAAGTAATACCAGGCAAGTTCACTTTGACCATGTTTTCCACACCTATGTTTTATTTGCATGTAGTAGCACCCTTTCAACAATCCCTCCAGTAGTGTTATTTAATCTTGTAGTTGAGTAGAATGCATGAGCTAGAGACCCATCTCCCTGTTACCAAGCCCGAGAAGTTATATAGTTTTAATGCTACGCTATAGTAGACGAGGTTTGGTATGAGTGCAAGAGAGTGGTGTGAAGAAGAAGGACTCTACGTTAATGGCGACAACTTCATGATGGCATCAGCAAGGACTGCATCTTCAGGACTCCAAGGCCTCAAGATTTTAAGACTCGAGACAAGAATTCAATACACACTACTGGGTGAAGGACGGTTGATGGGCACCCTGGAGGAACCAGTGGATGGCCGAGATGCATGGAGAAGCGCCATGACATCTTGCGGAAAGCTTCACCCAGACTCAAAGAGACGGAAGAATGCTTCATCCCCGGAAGCTTACCTGTGCAACCGCAAGTCACTATGGGCTCTGGCTTGGTTGACCCTAGTGGTGACTTTGGCTAGGACGGTGCTAGCAGATGTAGAACTATGGTAGGATTGGATGAGCACCGGACAGTGGTCAGGGGAACTCTTTGGAAGACCATGTTTCGGTCGTCTTGTTCTCAAACAACCTGAAGTGCGAGCATGTAAAAAAGAGGGATCGAATCTTGCGGGTAAAGTGTACAAACCTCTGCAGAGGGTTAAAACCTAATCGATTAGCCGTGTCCCTGGTTACGGACAAATTGATCCTCTGGACTTGGATCTATCTCGAAACTCTCAACACCGTACTGATAAATTAATTGTGGGCAACTTATGATGATTTGGGTATAAGACATCGGTTGGCGGAACTATGTCATGATAGAAAACTCCATAGTACAGACTCCTGATATTCCTTTGTGTAGGGAAAATAAAACCAGCTTTTACACAAAAACATCAGACGTAGAGCCACAAAACCATATTGCATATAGAATAGTATTATCATCTTCTTTCTCATGTTGTGATCTTGCTGGTATATTCAATGTACTGACCTACACGGCTGCAACGTCTCATGTTGCAGATATTTTTACCTCCGACGAGTAAGAGTACGGTACAGGGTTACAGTCTACACTCAACTTGTCGATGGCGCTGATGGGACTCCACACCCGATTGTTTGTTTCCGCTGAGACTTATGAGGTATATATCAGTTTTACGTTGTTTATACATGTGATTGCAATTAGATTTATACATTGATGTACTGTGTGTGCCAGCATACCGATCCAAGGATGGCACAGATACACAGAGGCTTGACCGTCTGAGGTCGGGTCGCTACATTCATAAGTCTGAGTATGGTTTCCCTGCAAAACATTGGCGTTAGGGTGAACTTGTGAGGTCCTCTGTCTGTATGAAGCCTTTGGACCATATGAAGCCCTTGGTCTGGGGTTTGTCTTCTTCCCAGGTGGTGTCATGAGGACATTCACAGGAAGCTTCTCAAGTCAACTTTTGGGCACCCAGATCTTCTTCAAAGGTGCTCCATTCCTGTAGTTAGCACCAATAAACCTGGCAAACACTTCACCATTATGATTCTTAAACAACTTATAACTTGTGTCAAACGATTCATCAATGATAATGGTATTAGCACAAGTGAAGCCAGAGAAGGTAGATGGATCCACTAACGGGCCCTTTGCAGTAACCCATGTGGTTTTGGGGTACTGCTCAGGCTTCCAGTGTGAATCATCGACATTCATTTTCCTCTCGAACCCACCACCCTCTTTCCTAGGGTTTCGGTTCAGAATCTGTTTCTTGAGGACATCACATAGTGTCTGATGCCCTTTGAGGCTTTGTATGTGGCTATTTCAAGCAATGTCTTCAACCTAGAATTTTCATCAGCAATAGTAGTGGTATCCTCACAAGAGGCGTTAGTCACCACATCAGCAGTTAAAGATATTGCAACATTAACAGCAATAGAACATTCAGTAATAGAGACAACATTATCACGCTCAAGACATTTCAAACATGGTGGCACAAAGTCTTCCTGAGCGGCACTGATCTGTTGAGCGTGAAGTGAATTGTTCTCTTTTTGAAGATCTTCATGAGACACTCTTAGATTTTCTAGATCTTGCTTCCTTTGAAGATAATCATATGAAAGCTTCTCATGAGTAGCTGAGAGTGTTTCATGATGACATTAAAGTTCCTCGTACTTAACATTAAGATTTTTAATGTCTTCAATTAAGGACTGAGTTCGATTCATTTCCGCGTCCAACAGGTCATCGCTTTTGTCTAGCAATTTTCGAATATGTTCCATAGTAGTTTGTTGTTCAGTTGCAATTTTAGCTAGAGTCTTGTAGCTAGGTTTGGATTCACATTCAGAGTCATCTTCACTGGATGTTTGAAACTAAGTATCGCGTGAGTATACCTTGGCACCTCATTCCATGAAGCAGTAGGTCAGAGAAGAGTCGTCCTCATCATCGGCTTTAGTGTTGGCGATGTGACCATTGTATTCAGTGTTGAAGATGGACTTGGCGATGAATGCCGAAGCTACAACTAGGCTTTCCACGCCTGAATTAGACTCCTCCTCAGACTCCACCTCTGCCTCCTCAGAAGTAGACTCCTCCTCTAAATCCATTTCCTTGCCAACGAGTGCATGAGCCTTGCTGGTGAGCTCTTCTTGTGAGATGAAGACTTTGATTAAGACTTTGAAGCAGACTTTGAGGATTTCTTCTTTTTCTTGTCGTCAGAATCATATTCCTTGCCCTTTCTTCTTCTTCTTGTTCTTTGATTCCTTATCCCATTGAGGACACTCCGAGATATAGTGGCCTGGCTTCTTGCACTTGTGGCATGTTCTCTTCTTGTGATCACGAGAGGGAGCCTCATCATTTCTTGAGCTAGATCTTGAGCACTTTCTGAAGCGATTCTTCTTGGAGAACATCTGGAACTTCTTCGCGAGCATAGCTAGCTCCTTTCCAATGTCTTCAGGATTCTTAGAACTATAGTCAAATTCTTCTCAGATGAGGAAATGACCTTCGCCTTCAAAGCACGGGTTAGGCCATAGTTGGGGCCATATGTGTGAAAGTGCGTTAAGTCGACTAGAGGGGGGTGAATAGGCGTTTTTTATGAATTCTTCACCGAGGAATTTCAGGGTGAGGAAATTCCTAAGAGAAGAACTACTTGCACCGGAAAAGGTACTCAGATGTAAACATAACAGAACATAAGCATGGTTTTCATGATGGAATGAAAACAAGCACAGAGCACAGAAAGCGTAAACACAAGATAAAACAGGATGAAGACTAACGGACTGAAGAAATTGAATTGAGGAAATTGAGAAAGTCTTCAGTCAAGGTCTTCAAACTGATATGAGCAAGCACGAAACACGGTAATGAGGAAATGGAAGGGTTGAGGAAATAGAACCAGTAGGCTTGGTGAAGACAATGATTTGGTAGACTAGTTCTAACTGTTGTGACAGTTGTACGACTGGTTAGGGCGGCTAGGTATTCAAACCTGAGGACACACAGTCCCAGACACCCAGTCCTAAACATGCAGCTCAGGACACTTAGTCCTCACCGTATTCCCCTTGAGCTAAGGTCACACAGACCTCACCCAATCACTCGTGGTAAGTCTTCAGGTGACTTCCAAACCTTCACAAACTCGGTCACTCGGTGATCCACAATTTCCTCTTGGATGCTCTAGACCATGACGCCTAACCGTCTAGAAGATGCACAGTCTTCAAAGGTAACAAGCATCGGATCCACGCAGGATCAATCTCTTCAGTGATGCTCAATCACTTTGGATTTGTAGGTGTTTGGGTTTGGGTTTTCCTCACTTGATGATTTTCGCTCAAAGTCCTCAGAGGATGGGATGCTCTCAAATCACAAGTGTCAGTTTCTCTCAGAGGAGCGAACCAGCTAGTGGTTGTAGGGGACGGCTATTTATAGCCTAGGGAGCATCCCGACATGATAAGACATAAATGCCCTTAAATGAGATGACCGTTAGGTGGGAAGATATTTTGGGACAGCTGGCGCGTAGCACAACAACGTTCGGAAATTTGACTATCAAATTCCTCAGGGCTATCATGTTCCTCACTTGTAGGCAATCCGCACTGGCGAATTCCTAACTCCTCAGTCAGAACAAATTCTTCAAAGACCAGAAGAACTTCATCTCTGTCACTGAAGAAATTGACTAAACTTCCTGAGATTTCCAATGGCTTCACTCGAAGGGATTGGTAGGTGTAGGATTTTGAGTTGAGCATCACTTGGAAACTTTTCCTTAGTATTTCCTCGATCTCCTTTAACAGTATGGTGTTTCCTATGACTCAAGGAAGAGAAAAAGAAACTACGAAAACAAAAGTCTTGACACTTCATGTTCCTCGAATGAATACCAAGTCTTCATGGTCACACCAATTTCTTCACTTTCAAAGTCTTCAGAAAGTCTTCAGAAATCCAAAGTCTTCAGTCGAAGAACTTCATTTTTAGGGGCCGACTTTCTCTGTAAATATCAAACTCCTCATAGACTTATAGACATGTGTACACTCACACATGCATTAGTCCCTTAACCTATAAGTCTTCAATACACCAAAATCACTAAGGGGCACTAGATGCACTTACAATCTCCCATTTTTTGGTGACTGATGACAATATAGGTTAAGTTTTCAATGGGGATAAACATATGAAGTGTAAATACTGATATTGAGGAATTTGATTGCAAGATATAGAAGAACTCCCCCTGAAGATGTGCATAGTGAGGAATTTGCTTTTGAAGCAATGCACACTTCAAGAGTAGAATCATGGAGATCTCCCCCTATATCTTGTAATTCATACATGCATTTAACATATAATATGAAGAATTTGAAATGCATGATGAAATATGGTGACCGATATGATTCAGCATGCGTGCATTAACACGTATGAGGAATAAGCATGCAGAAGAACACAGCAAAAGTATCACACCACCATCGGGTTTTAAGTTTACAACTCGATCCAGCAAAGTCTTCAAAAGAATGAGAGTTGTAACTTAGAAAAAAATGCCCATATAAGTAGACCCACTTGAAGACTAACTCAAATTTCTCTCCCTTTGTCATCGAATCACCAAAAGGGACCAAAAAAGAGGACTAACGCTCCTGAAGAACATCATCACGGAGTCGATGAAGGAGCGCCAGCACTGTTGGGGTCGGTTGTTGAGGTAGGGCCTGCCGCAATGTCTTCCAAGTCTTCATGTTCATCAGTCGCGCATGATGAAGAATATGAGCTGGCTACCAAGGAAGGAACTTTGGTCTTCTTGAATCTCTTTGCAGGTGGCTGAGACAAGTCAAAGTCCTACTTGAAACCCATTTGCTTCAAATCATCTTCACCATACGGATGTGACAAAACAGCCTAGGTACGACCGAAAACTCCATGGAGGTAGTACTAGTTTTTCTTCACTGCCTTGTGTGTAGCAGTCATGTTGTGAAGAATAGAACCAAACTGACGCTTAACCCATTTGTGGTTGCGATCGACCTTCTGGTGAAGACTGAGGAGAAGCTCACGATCAGTCATCACCCTTGGAGCTGTGCCTTGATGAGTTTGCTTTGAAGCATTTGCGGCAGAGTCATGAGTGGCAGAGTCATCATTGGTGGAGTAGGATGTAGCTTTGCGGAATAGACCATCCGATGGACGAATGCCTTCATCAATGATTGCAGTAGCCTTGCCCTTTTCATCAGATGAGGAAAATGTCCGCTTGAGGACTTCTATTGGGGGCAGGTAACTGACGTGATTCTAAAAATCAGCCTTGTAGTTGAGTGAAGACCTTGTTCTGAGGAATCTCATAATCCAAGGAGCATAAGGCTTCAACTCAAATGGAGAGAGTGCAACATTTACTAGAGTCCTCATGAAGAAGTCATGGTAGTTGATAGGAATGCCATGTATGATATTGAATAGCAGATTCTTCATGTTGCCAACAACTTCTTCGTCATTCGAATCGTGGTCTTTTATTGGACTCAATGTCTTCATCAGAATGCGATAGACAGTTCTAGGCACAAACAACAATTACTTCACGAGGAATTTGGTCCTTGGAGCTTGATCGGGCTTCAGCGGCTTCATCAATACTTGCATGTAGTGAGCGGTAAGTTTAGGTTCATGGTATATGCAACGAGCGCCTTCAAGGGGAGGACTGACAGGAAGGGCATGAAGCAATTCAGAGGCCGGTGGTTTAAAGTGTGTATTATCTGTCATCCAGTCCAATACCCAAGAGTTCACATCTTCAGCTTCTCCTGTGATGTGCAGCGTGGCATAGAACTGAAGAATTAGCTCTTCATTCCAATCAACAATGTCAGTGCAAAAGTTGAGCACTCCAGCGTCATGAAGAACACTAAGGACTGGCGCGAAGCAAGGCAGTGATTCCATGTCCACGTGAGGAATATGCTCATGGTCGAAGAATTTGTTTTTGTTGAAAAGCAGCGAAGAATAGAAGTTTGCTTGGCTGGCAGTCCAGAAACGCTTCCTTCTAAGACGAGCAGAGTCATAGGGGTTGTAGTCCGTGAAGAATACATGCTCGTGGAAGAAGTCAACAGCCTTAAATTTTTTCTTCTTTGAGAAAGGATCCTTTGGCTTGGTATGAGGAGTGTCAGTCAGTTGCATCACAACCTCAGGAATCGCAATCTCAGGATCCGTAGGCTGAGGAATTTCAATTTCTTCTTCAGTGGCAGCCTGGGTCTTCAATTCTTCAACAGCAATTTCATCAGCACTAGTGGCTGGAATCTATTCATGAATAGATGGAGTGGGGTGTGGTTCTTGAGATCCTATTTGAACTTCGGCAGTCACTGGGGACTGAGGAATTTGTTGCAGAGGAGCGAACAAAGGAGAATTGGGGTGCTCACTTTCCCAAAAGTCATCATTCATCACTGGTGTTGTGCACCCAATGTCCACATCCTCATCTACATTTAATTCTTCAGCGTCGGCCTCTTCAGCAGTAAACTGAGGCATCGGTGATGAGATAAATGGTGTTGAAGGGATTGCATCCACCTCAATTTCTTCATCCAACTGCTCTGAAGAAGAAGCAGAAGGAATATCTTCATCGGATCCGCTTGGGATCACATATTCTTCATCAAAAGGAACAAGCTCCTTTGATGGCATGCAGGAGACTGGAACAACATCAATCATATTTTTAAACGAGCTGGTCAATCTCTTCATCTTCTTCAGAGCGGAAGATTCTGATGAAGTTGATGCTTTCCATTTCTTCACAGCTGCACGCTCCGCAGCCTTGGGCTTCCTCGCTTCTAATGCAGAAGGAAGAATTGGACTCGGTGTAGGTGCAGGAGGAGCAGAGGACATTGGTTCCGTTTCTTCAGGTACAACTGATGCAGTTTCCCTGCCATGATCAGTTTCTTCAGGCACAACGGTTGAAGCTTTAGCTGTCCTGGAAATTTCTTCAGGCGCAACACTAGTGGTTGCCCTGACAGTTTCATCAGCGGTTGGAATGCAGTCATCAGCCCTGGTAGTAGCATTTTCTTCAGCAGCCTGATTGTCATTTGCGTTGCTAGCATTTTCTTCAGTAGGCTAAGGAGATGCATCAGCCTGAGGAATTTCTTGTTGCATGGGAGCTGCAACATTGGTAGTGAAGTTTTGAGCTAACTTCACAAATCTGACCTTGGCTCCAAGCCAGTCTGTGCGATAGACGTTGAATTCATCACTGAGTCCTTTGATCTTAGTTTGAATAGACAGAAGTTCATCAGATGTCATATTGACAATATTTTTCTTTAGGTAGCGCTCTTTCTTGTATTGCGCCTTCTCCAGCTACCTGGCCTTCTCAAACTTCCATTTCTCTTCGCCAATGAAGGCAGTCAACACATGACTTTGACCAGGAGTGAGGTTCATCTCAGGCAGAGGTGTGTTGGGATCCTTGTGCCACAGGTTGATGAAGTTGAGGATCAACTTTGGATCCAGTATCAATGGCACGTTACTGCCTTTGGCTCTACCGGCCCTGTGCTGTCTGTCTTTGATGATTTATTCAAGTTCTTCATCATTAGCTTCGTCCCCACCGGACGGGACCTGAAAGGCGACCTGCTTCTTTTGAGGACTTGGTCTAGTGCCTCGTCCAGCAGTGGCCTTGGTCTTCAGCAAAGTGGGGCTAGTTGAAGAATGCAGAGGAGCTGATGAACTTGCAGAGGCTCCTGAGGCAATAGAGATGCCTGTTGCCCTTTGGCATGAGGCGAGATGCGCATGTGCTGAGGACTTTGATGGAGGAGCTGAGGATTTTTCAACTTAAGGAACTAGAGCGGCTTGAGGAAATGGACGTGAGGGCTTAGCAGAAGTTGGCCATGAGGGCATTGCAGAGGAGCTTGCCGTGAGGGCATTGATGAAGAAGGGGCACTGGGCTTGTGTGCAGGCTTCTTAGGCATGGCCTTCTTCGGCTTGCTAGCAGAGGTCTCAGCAGTGGCAGCAGCAGTAGAGTCTTCATTGAATTTCCTCACTGCCTCTTTTTCTACTCTGTCCAACTTAGCTTGGCGCTTTGCCCATTCATCAGGATAGTCGTCACCACGCTTGAGGCTAGTGGGATAAGCTTCTAGACCAGGTGCCAATGGAGGTCTTGGGCAAGGAGGGTGAAGAGCAAATTTGTTCATATATTTTGGAGTGACATATATGTATTCTTTCCATTCTCGTGCCCATCTCCTCTCTATCCTTTGTATGCGCACCTGCGCTGATTGTTGTCCTCCTTTCCATGTGTGGCCTCATCAAGAGTGCAATAATCCTTGTAAATGTAATCAAGGATCTCAAAAGCTGTGTTGACTTCCAATTTCTTTCCTCCCTTCTGAGGTTTCTTTCCGTCAACCATTTTCTTCAGTTGAGGATTTTGAACAGTTGAATTCTCTGAAGAGGTATGCAGTTTTTCTTCGAGGAACGCTGCAAATGAGTTAACTTGATGAGAACCTAGAGATTCAACAGCAGACATTGTACATGTGAACAGAGTATAGGTGCGAAGAATTTGGAGAGGTCATATGCATTCTCGGAAGTTTTTGCAAAAAGAACAAGTTTGAGGAATTTGACCGGATGAGTCTTGAGGAATTTCACTAAGCGTTCTTTGATTTAGGTTCTAGAGTTGTATAGATTTGAAAATCCACACAACTGAGGAGTCTTGAAGAGAAATGTTTCTTAGAGAAAGAAATCAAGAACAGATGATATGTGAGGTGTTTAGTGTGTGAAGATTTGAGGAATAAACACCTTTTGAAGATTTGAAGAAAATATCAGAATCAACAAGGGCAGGAAAAGTAACTTTTAATTTCCCTTGATGAAGAACACGACGAACAGTGAAGAGTAGATTTAGAAGCTCGTCAGTGTCGGATTTCGGGTTCTGGAAAAACCCTTGAGGTTTGAACACTAGGGTGTGCACAAAGATCTCTCCCCCTCTCTAGCTCGCACACTCTACTATCTCACGGCCTAGCTCGACGAACCCAAAGAACATGAGACACAAGATTTATACTGGTTCGGGCCAGTGTTGTGGTGTAATACCCTACTCCAATGTGGTGTGGTGGATTGCCTCTTGGGCTGAGGATGAAAAATTACAAGGGAAGAACAGCATCACGAGGAGAGGTGTTCTTGTGCTTGGTGAACTTATCTGGTGGCCTAGGTGGAATGGATCTAGTCCAAGATAATATGGATCCCTACGGTGGTGGCTAGTCCTATTTATAGATGCCCTGCTCCTCTTCCCAATTATTGAGCAGGAATGGATCCCACAACGGCCAAATTCGAAGGGAGACAACTAGTACAAGCTATCCTGACAAAAGTAGTCTTCGCCCGCCAAAGGCTCTAGTGGTGACGTTGTCTTGGGCTCCACGGTGACCTCTGTCCTGCCGTCTTGCTGGTCTTGGTCTTGTTGCACCGATATGGAAACCTTTGCCTTATGCCTCGGGACTCCTCGTCTGCACTTACCCCTTTAGCACCAAAGAGGAAATGAGGACACTGCGCGCACTGGCGCCCGCCTGGCTCTAGTCGTCATGGCTTGCGTCATAGAAACCTCGCAAGGTGCCCCTCGCCTTGATCTCTCCGCCCCTCGCGAGCCAGCCTGGCAAGGCCGCCCCTGAGGAGGTCTTGTGTCGTCCTCCTCGCGAGGCTTGGCCCCTCGCGAGGGTCTTCAATGTTTGGTGGTGAAGATGGGCCGTATAGGGCCGCAGGTGGAGCCACACTGCGGGCCGCAGGCAGGAAAGTCTGGGGAAGCCTGTTCCTAGAATGCCGATAGTAGCCCCCGGGCCCAAGGCGCGCTCGGGCTTGGCTTCAAAGCGAAGCCAAAGGGCCAGCACGGAGCGCCGCGGGCCCCATCAGCCTGCGGCCGAGGTTGGCGCGTGGCGACCAATGGGCATCTCCGCTTCCCAACGCTGCCTCGGCAACTGCCCGACTTGACGGGTCCTTGCTGGATGCAGAAAAAGATCATTATTACCTTAGATCGTGGAGGCCGGCGGTTGGCCTCCCCTTGGCTATAAATGGGAAGTGCGGGCGGAGCCCCTATCAACCGTCCCTTCCTTCCTCCTCCCGCTTCTTCTTATTCCATGCTCCACTGCTTGCTGCGACACCCATGGTGCCTCTGAAGAGGCTCTCGGCTGCGAAGAAGGGGAAAGCTTGCTAGGAGGGGCCTAGCTCACTGCCTACCAAGAGGGGGCACGACCGTCCCTGCAAGCACACCGCGACCCCTGCCGCGGCCCCTTGCGGCCGCGGCGGTGCCTCTTCTCGTGGCGGCAGCCACCCAGGTCGTGGTAGTCCAGTTAATGAGGTGAGGCGTGCCGTGGTTGCGCAGCCCCCTCAGCCGCACTTCCATTCGGCGGAGGTGACGTCGGAGTTCATCGTGTGGTCGGAGAACCCGGCCAGCACTTGGCTTCAGCTCCCACGCATCTTTGTCGGTGAGCTGCCTGCCACTGGCGCAGGCGGTCTTTGGCTGCAGGCGGACGGCTGCTGCAGTAAATCCTCCTGGGTCGCGGTCGAGGTCTCCGCCGCGAGCAACACGGTCCTGGCTCGCGGCTAGCAGACGTTCGCCTGCGCGCGCGGGCTGGGCAGGTGGTGGCCCTCCACTTCAAGTACGATGGGGACGCGACCCTCTTTGTGAGGGTGTTTGGGGAAGATGGTCGCCACGCCGGGTGCTGCCCCGAGGACAACGACGCCGATGAGGTGCTCAGCCTTGGCGAGGGTCGTGACGAGGAGGAAGGCTGCTTCGTCCTCAGCGCCGACCACGGCTCGTCCAGCTACGATGGCTCCTCTTCCAATAGCAGCTCCAGTAGTGGCAGCTATGACCAGCCACGGCGCCCGCTTCGAAGGTGGCATCGGGTCATCCCGTTGCCGCTCTCTGGTGAAGCGCGAGGAGGGGTCCGGCTAAACCCGGGAGAGCGCCACGGGCCCGTCCTCATGGCCTGCCGCTTGAGAACATTTTGCTTTTGTTTCGTTCTTCCTTTCCTTCCTGCCTTAGAGAGAGAGACAAGTATGGGGCCCTTCTAGGGCGTGCAACAATTATGATTTCTAAGTTGCTGTGTTATGTTTATCATTCATGTGTTGTGTTGCGGCGTCATGTTTCATGTATGCGCGTAGAATGACTTAGCTCGATGCACCCGAGGTAGGTTCCGCCTCGCAAGATGCACGTTCCCCAGTGCCTGACGAGGCCTCCTGTGCTCGGGAGGCGCCTGAGAACTGCAAAAATTTGTTAGGGAATCCTTATTCTTCCGGTCCCTGGTCGTAGGCACTGCCTGTCATAACCCAGTGCTTCGCATTGCGGTACCCGGGGGGCACGGATTGAGAGGGGAGCGCTAGCTGGAGAGCTCGAGCGAGGGTTCCTTGTGAAAGACAAGAAAACGAAAAATGCTCACGAGGGCGCCTGTCCAGCCCCCTCGCGAGGCACGCGAGGGAGAGGACGGGTCAAAAACGGGGGACCAAGGGCAGAAAAGGAGGCAATAAGGACAATGGAACCAGGCCAACAAGGAACACCAGAAAGAAAATTCTCAATTAAAATAAAGGGCAACCAACTGCGGAAAGCAAATGGAAAGCCGCGTCCGGCACCTAGTCTAGTCTTCTTGTCTTCTCACCAGCGCGGAGCTAAGTGTTGCCACTAGGCGTTGGAGGGATCCCCCGAGGCATGAGGGCGGCACTCCTGAGACTCCGAGGTGTGTACAGCCCCACTCATTATTACGCGAGAGTGTCACGAGCGGAGATTCTTCACAGGTACTAGGCCTTGCTTCACAAGCATCGGGCCTTGCTTCATGGGTAGAACTTCCGGAGGTGCTGGTTGTTCTAGGAGTTTTGGATGGGGATCCTGTCCTGTGTCTCCAGGCACACGTCGCCAGGCCTGGAGACGTGGGCGACCCGAAACGGGCCCTCCCTGGAGAGCACCCGCCTCAGGACGAGATCACCCACCTCGAGCGTCCTGGAGCGTATGTTGTGGCAGTAGTATCGCCGCAGCGCCTGCAGGTACCTCGCAGCTTGGAGCGAGGCTTCTCGGTGGCATTCCTCCCCCAACACAAGATCCACCCCCTGCATGGTGTCCTGATGTGTTTCATCAAATGCTAGGACCCGCGCGGAGCAATGCTTGACCTCGTGTGGGATAACCGCTTCTGCTCCGTAGACGAGGAAGAACGGGGTCTTGCCTATCGGCCTGGTGGCGGTGGTGCGTATGGACCACAACACAGATTGGAGCTCGTCATGCCGTCCCCTGTCGTAGGCCTCGAGCTTGTTCTTGAAGGTCCTTGTCTTGAGGCCCCTCAGGACCTCCGCGTTGGCCCGTTCGGCTTGGCCGTTGCTCCTGGGGTGCACCACAGAGGCATAATAGATCTGCGTTCCAAGGTTAGCACAATACGTTTTGAAGAGATTGCTAGTGAACTGCGAGCCGTTGTCGGTGATGATGTGATTAAGGAACCCAAATCGTCTTACGAGGCCCTTGATGAACTTGACTACTGACCCAACGGGGATGGTGCGGACAGCTTCCACTTCTGCCCATTTGGTGAATTTGTCAATGGCGACAAAGAGGTAGCGGTGGCCTCCAGGCGCTCGAGGGAATGGGCCCAAGATATCCAGCCCTCAAACCGCGAACGGCCATGAGAGCGGGATAGTCTGGAGGTCCTGAGCGGGCTGGTGGATCTGCTTGGCGTGGAACTAGCAGGCCTCGCAGGATTTCACCAGCTCAGCCGCGTCGTTGAGTGCCGTGGGCTAGTAGAACCTGCTGCGGAAAGCCTTGCCGACCAAGGTGCGCGACGACGAGTGGTGCCCGCAGTCTCCGCCATGTATATCGGCCAGCAGCTCATTCCCCTGTTCCCTGGAAATGCATCATAGAGAAACATCATTTGGGCGCTTCCTTTATAACTCACCGTCCTGAATGTAGTACACCGTAGCCTGTCAGGCCACATGCTCTGCATCTTCCTCCTTCTCCGGTAACGTGCCTTGCATCAGGTACGCTTTGAACTCCTCGATCCAGCACCCCTCCTAAGGCTCGAGTGCTAAGAGGAGGCACGTGTCGGCGTTCTAGGAACGGGGGTCCCCAGACTTGCCTGCCTGCGGCCTGCGGCGTGGCTCAAAGGGGGGCCCAGCATGGCCCATCTTCACCAACACAAACCCAAGACCCTCGCGAGGGGCCAAGCCTCGCGGGGCGGACGATGCGAAGCCTCCTCAGGCACGGCCTCGTCAGGCCGCCTCATGAGGAGGCAGAGAGATCAAGGCGGGGTACCTCATGAGGTGCCCATGACGCAAGCCATGACAACTCAGGGCGCCAGGCGGGTGCCAGCCTGTGCAATGTCCTCCTTTCCTCTTTGGTGCAAAGGGGGCAAGCGCAGCCGCGGAGTACCGAGGCATCAGGCAAAGGTTGCCATTTCGGTGCAACGAGACCAAGACTAGGAGGACTACGAGACGGAGGTCACCGTGGAGCCCAAGACGGCGTCATCACGAGAGCTTTGCGCAGGCGAAGACTACTTTTGTCAGGATAGCTGATACTTGCTGTCCCCCTTCAAATTAGCCCGCCATTGTTGGCTCCCTTCCCGCTCAATATTTGGGGAGAGGACTAGGGCCTCTATAAATAGGACCAGCCACCCACATGGCTGGGGGGGACGAAAAAGAGAGAGGAAGGAAGAGGCTCGTTAGAAGGGTCGGTCAGAGCAGAGAGAGAGAGAGAGAATGGTGGCTGAACTCCTCCCAGCAGTTCATCGCCTCAGCCAAGAACAGACCCTTGCGAGGCTGTTCTTCCTTGTATTGTTCATCATCATCAGCCCAAGGGGCAATCCACACACCACACACTGGAGTAGGGTATTACACCACAACGGTGGCCCAAACCAGTATAAACCCTGTGGCTCTTGTGTTGTTCTTTCCTTAGTTTAGATCTTAGCATGGCGGAGGGGTGCAGGTAGGTAGGAGGCGAAATATCCACGCGCACCCTAGTGTTCGAACCTCAAGGGTCTGCCGGAACCCGAAATCCGACATTTGGCACGCCAGGTAGGGGTGCGCCGGAATTCGTCTTCCACCGCCCCGTTCTCCTCCAACCGTCACGCCCATGTCTGATGCTCGTCGGGCCCGCGCTGAGTGCCGGACCGCACTCGCTTCCCGCGTCGCCCAGACGGCCCCTGTCGGCGGGCATCCACGCCGTTCCCCGTCACCTGCCGTCAACGCCGCCACCGGCCCGGCGGGGGACGAGCGGCATGCATCGTCCCAGCATCCGTCCGTGCGGCAAGACGGCCGCACCGCAACTCCCTCGCTCGCCCCAGCTGGATCTTTGTCCCGCGCGCTCAGCGCGCCCATGGAGGCTCGGGCTGCACTCATCGCGGCAAACGAGCTCCTGCGCTATCATCCCGTCGATGACGTCTACGAATAATGGATCGACCGCGTCGCCGAGCTCGTCCGCGCTTCAGGGGGCTCTTCCACGCCGTCCGTTCCGCTGCACCGCACCCCGCCCCGCGTGGGCGAAGAGGCTCCGGCGGCGCCCCGGCCGCCTCCTCCTCAAGAAGACGCCATGGCTCCAAGGCACATGGCCCCTGGGCGGAACCCGCTCCATCAGGTGCCAGCGCGGCAAGAACAGAGCTGCCAAGAAGTCCCTCGCCCGCCAGAAGCTGCCCAGGCGCTCCCTGCTCCAACACGTCGCGACCATGCGTCTGCTCCAGCGCGTGGGGCTTGCAAGACCAGGCTCTCCGTCAACTAAGGCCTCCCATGGCCACAGCAGGCTGCCGTGCCTACACCACCGAACTACGCAGTGTCGCGTGGCCCGGCAAGTTCAAACCAGACCTGCCTCCTTGCTACGACGGCACGGCCGACCCTGCGAAGTTCCTCCAGCTCTACGAGCTGGGCATCGAAGCTGCCAACGAAAACAAGAAGGTCATGGCGAACTGGTTTCCCATGGCGCTCAAGGACGGGGCCCGCACCTGGGTCCTGAACCTGGCTCCAGGCACGATCTCCTCCGGGGAAGAGATGTGCACCCGCTTCATCGCCAACTTCCAAGGTACTCGCGACCGGCCACCCGCCGTGAGCGACATGCGCCGCATCAAGCACCAACCCGGGGAGACCCTGCAGAAGTACATCCAGCGCTTCAACAACGCACGCCTCAAGATCCCCAAGGTGACTGAGGAGGCCATCATCTCAGCTTTCTCCGACAGAGTGCGCGACGTCAAGATGAAGGAGGAGCTGGCGATGCATGAAGACCTGTGCACTCCCTTGGAGCTGTTCAACTTGGCAAACAAGTGCGCCAGGGCTGAGAAGGGGCTTCTCTCCCTCCTCGAGCTGCCTGCCGCAGACCTAGAAGAGAAGAAGCTCAAGGCCAAGGATGTGAAGCGCAAGGGGGCTGCAGTGCTCGCGGCAGAACCAGACACCAAGCGGGGCAGAGATCAGCCCGAACCTCCCAAGGGCAGCCGGTACTGTGTGTACCACGACCTCCACACCCACAACACCAACGAATGCCAAGAACTCCGAGCCATGCGTGAAGGAAGGATCGGCCGTCGCCCCGACCGTGGTGACCGGGGCTACGGTCGAGGAGGAGGAAGAAACACAGGACGCTGGGAAGACCGTGAGCCGTGCCAAGGGTGGCGCGACCAACCTCGCGAGGCTCGCTGGCAAGACCCACCTCACGAGAGAGGATGGAGGGATCAGCCTCGCGAGGGAGACTGGAGGGATCAGCCTCGCGAGGATCGCCCGCTAGGCAATGCATGCCTCCCAGCATTGCCACCGCAGCCAAGGAGAAACGAGGACCGCCATCAGGATGAGGAGGCTGGGGGCTTCCAGGAGCCGCACGCGATCGCCTGCATCTTGGGCGGAGCACAAGCCCCAGCCTCTCAGCGCATCTTCAAGCAGTTCGCCCATGAAGTGAATGCAGCACTCCCCAGACTCGAAGCCACATGCCCTCTCAGGTGGTCGGCGTGCGCCATCACGTTCAGCTCAGCAGATCAGCTCAAGTGTGCGGCAACAGCCGGAGTCCTCCCGATGCTTTGTTCCCCAATCATCAGCAACGTGGTGGTCACCAAGACCCTCATCGATGGCGGGGCAGGGCTCAACGTCCTGTCCGTGGAGACGTTCAACAACCTCCAAGTGTCCTACAGCCAGCTTTAGCCAACCAAGCCCTTCTCCGGCATCACTGACGGCTCCACGGTCCCGATTGGGCAGGTCCGCATCCCTGTCACCTTCGGGGCACGCGACAACTACCGCACCGAGCTCATCGACTTCGACGTTGCTCACATTCGCCTGCCGTACAACGCCATCCTTGGGTACCCAGCGCTGGCCAAGTTCATGGTCGTAACTCACCACGGCTACAACGTCCTCAAGATGCCAGGAAGTGGCGGAGTCATCACGGTGCCCTATGAAGAGAAGGACCCTGTGTGTTCCCTGGAACGAGCCTTTCAGGCCGCGTCACTGGAAGACCCGGGTCGTGGAAGCAGGAGGCTTCCCGAGACCACCCCCAAGAAGAAGAAGACATCGTCCGGCTCGACTGCTCAGGAGGCAGGCCCCCCTGGGCCCGCGCCTGCCCAGGGGGAGCCTCCCTCCATCGCATAGGAAAGCGCACCCGGCGCCCTCCCCAGGCAGGGCTCGGGGGCTCCCCCCTGGAGGGCCACGGACCTAGCTAGGGTCACGAGGGAGGCGCTTGGGCACCACATGGAGGCGTGTTTTGAAACACATTTCCCTCAAGAAGGAGCAAGACAAGGAGATCCAGACCCACAGGAGTTCGTCAGCCAGGCCATTCAGGAGCTACAGGAGTCAAGAGTCATGATAGGCGCCCGCCGCCTACCAGAAGTGGCCCCCCATCCAGGCGAGGATGGTGGGCTGCGCGTCTGCATCGACATACCAGGGCTCAACCGAGTCGCCTCTCTGGAGCGCCTCTGGCCCTCGCGAGTGGGGCGCTGCGGAGGTCCACCCCACAGCTACGTTCGCATGCCTTACGGCTTGCCGAACGCGGCTGACGCATACCCGCGCCTCATGAGGGGCATCACAGAGGCACGAGAGGCTAGGCGTTCCGCAGCCCTGGCAGAGATGGAGATGGCCTGCGAGGAGCCGCCAGCGCCTCCGGAGCCTCCCGAGGCCCCTGGCCTGGGGGCTCGTGAGGATCGGCTCCCGCAGCCCCCCGAGCCTGCTACACCAACACCCCTTCGTCCTCAACATCATCAGGTGACATCTTTCGAGTTTTACTTCCAGCTGGGAGCGCCCTCAGGGCTGCATTATTCCCAGGCCGCGTGGGTCCGTCCCTGCAGCGTTTATCCCTTTATTCCATGTTGTTAGCTTACCTTGTTGGGGGCGCCCCTCAGGCTGCATCACCCCCAAGTCGCTCGGGCCTGACCCAGTGATCTCCGCATTCCCGGCATCTATTTAAACGAATCCACTCCTTCGCGGCTAACGTGTTTACCTAGTTGCATACTTAGCTGACGCCAACTAACGGAGCTGCTCCCGAATGGCATGACGCTTGCGCATGGGTCCGTCCCTGCAACGCCGACAAACCTGGATGGCTGATCTCTGGCCGCGGCAGCCCCGCATAGCGTCACCACCCCTCAGAAGCAACCAACGGCTGACTGTCAATTGTATAGCAACCCCTTGATTTTTCTATGATGGACCTGCAGGACCTCCTAAAGGAGCTGCGTCAGGCGAGGCTCTTGCTGTGCCTCCTTCGCTCTCGTCCGTGCGAACCGCTTGCACGTTAAAGGGGGGGGGTGCCTGAGCATCGCGACTCAGGGCTCCTACTGGCTCTCCAGCCCTCACCCTCTGACCTTGACCACGACATCGCGACCTGGCATACCAGCGACGGCTGAGATTCGCTCGAGGGCCGGGACCCGAGGACGTAGAGCAGAAAGGGGAGCTGAGGCGAGATGGAGGAGACACACGAGGACCTCGCCAAGCAACCCCGCTCCTGCCGACGCACGGACCCGGCCACACACCAGAGAGCAGCCCCTGATCCTCGAGATAAGTTATCGCCCAGAAGCGCCAGCTACCGTGGCACCATCCCCGCACCTAATGCTATCCCTTGTTAGCGACGCCGCTCCCCTTTCTCACCAAACGACGGCTGCTTGGGCGCCAAATGGGACCTCCTGAGCATCGCGACTCAGGGGCTCTTACCGGACTCCGGGTCGCTCACCTCCTGGCCTTGACCATGGCATCGCGACCTGGCATACCAACGACGGCTGAAGCCGCCTTGGGACTGGGACCTGTCGGCGCTGAGCACCAAGCCCTCGTGAGGTTCGAAAGGGAGGACTGAGCTAAGATGGAATGAGCAACTCGCGCAATTCTACGACAAGTGTTACATATACAAGACAGGATCACAGGCACCTTACAAGCCCCTACGGGACGTGTTTTTGATTCCTCGCAGGGAATGGATCCTAAAGGGACACAAACCACGCGCGTCCCTGCAAAAGACGCCATCATCAACAGTGGGCCGTCAAGCACCGACGCCAACCCCATCCAGATCAGAGTCGGCGGCGGCCTGACGAGCCCGCCCTGCTCCAGGAGCGGCGCCGGCGCGGGGGCTTGTAGTTGTCATCGCTCGTCTCCGGAGTCGCGAAGAGCTCGTCGGAGTCGCTGGAACCTCCGACGCCTCCACCGCCTGAGGAACCTCCAAGGGAGTGGGTGGCGTGCCCACTCCTAATCGCAGCAGGGCTCTGGCCACCTTCCTCGGGGCAGCACTCCAACCGGCGCCCGCTCGCATCGAAGACCTTGAAGAGCATCATCGAAGCACCGTCGTAGTCCATGTGGATCGTGAAGACTCCCCTTGTCCTGCAAACCCGGGCGATCTCCCTCCAGCCCCGGGTCATGTAGACCTCGCCCAGGGCGACGACCGCGACCTCTGCCTCGGTCGTGAGGGTGCTGCAGCCGGCATGCTGCAGCCAGAGCTCCAGCGGCTCCCCCTGCGGGATGATCGAGGCGAAGAAGGGAGGCAGGCAAATCCAAGACTGAAGAGGAATGGCGACGTGGAGCACGAACTCTTGGGAGGAGCCCTCAGTGTGGACCCCAGGGGGGACGACCCACACCTTCGTGACCTGTCGGCGCCGACGACGGCGCCACCCGTGGCGGTCAGCATCAGCTCCTTCGGGCCCCTTGACATGGGCGTGCAATGGAAGCGGGAACCCCGGCGGCGCCCGCTCGGCCCAAGGCCTCGGCACCACCTGAAGGGCCCCTTCGTCCGAGCCATGGGGGATGAGTCGTTTCTTCGGCGGGAGAGGATCTGGCCCCTCTCGGGGAGCCTTTCCCTTCTCTGCCTTCGAGAACCGGCGGACCGGAGCCATTGCGGCAAGACGGAGCAAGGATCAAGAAGAAGGAGAAGCAAGGAGGGGTGGACTGGAAGGGCACGCGCCGTTCCGTACTTATAGCCGGCGAAGGCCAACCGCCGGCCTCCATGATCGCCGGCCTCCATGATCGCAGGGAGCAAGGATGCAGGGACTTGTCCCATCCGTGTAGTTGCCGAGGCGTCATGGGGAAGTGGAGGCGCCCACGTCCAGTCAACCGCCACGCGGTGCCCAAGGCCGCAGGCTGTTAGGGCCCGCGGCGCTTCGCTCTTGCCCTTCCGCCTCCCTGCACGGCCAAGTCCGGGCGCGCCTTGGGCCCGGGGGCTACTGTCGGCGTTCTGGGAACGGGGGTCCCCAAACTTGCCTGCCTGCGGCCTGCGGCATGGCTCAAAGGGGGGCCCAGCACGGCCCATCTTCACCAACTCAAACCCAAGACCCTCACGAGGCGCCAAGCCTCGCGGGGCGGACGACGCGAAGCCTCCTTAGGCACGGCCTCGTCAGGCCGGCTCACGAGGAGGCGGAGAGATCAAGGCGGGGTATCTCATGAGGTGCCCATGACGCAAGCCATGACAACTGAGGGCGCCAGGCGGGTGCCAGCCCGCGCAGCGTCCTCCTTTCCTCTTTGGTGCAAAGGGGGCAAGCGCAGCCGCAGAGTACCGAGGCATCAGGCAAAGGTTGCCATTTCGGTGCATCGAGACCAAGACCAGGAGGACTACAAGACGGAGGTCACCGTGGAGCCCAAGACGGCGCCATCACCAGAGCATTGCGCAGGCGAAGACTACTTTTGTCAGGATAGCTGATACTTGCTGTCCCCCTTCAAATTAGCCCGCCATTGTTGGCTCCCTTCCCGCTCAATATTTGGGGAGAGGACCAGGGCCTCTATAAATAGGACCAGCCACCCACATGGCTGGGGGGACGAAAAAGAGAGAGGAAGGAACAGGCTCGTTAGAAGGATCGGTCAGAGCAGAGAGAGAGAGAGAAAGGTGGCTGAACTCCTCCCAGCAGTTCATCGCCTCAGCCAAGAACAGACCCTCGCGAGGCTGTTCTTCCTTGTATTGTTCATCATCATCAGCCCAAGGGGCAATCCACACACCGCACACTAGAGTAGGGTATTACACCACAACGGTGGCCCGAACCAGTATAAACCCTGTGTCTCTTGTGTTGTTATTTCCTTAGTTTAGATCTTAGCATGGCGGAGGGGTGCAGGTAGGTAGGAGGCGAAATCTCCGCATGCACCCCAGTGTTCGACCCTCAAGGGTCTGCCGGAACCCGAAATCCAACAGCACAGTGCTGAGGTCGGGCCGCAGGCGGGGGCTCCAGAGGCTGGAGGCTGCGGGAGTTCCTCCTAAGATGGAACTTGCTCCGTAGGCGGAGGTCCAGCTAAAGGCTTGAAGAGCCGCTCCTCGAAGACGCCAGGCTCTTGGGTCAGCCGCTTGGATGCTCTTCTGGCGATGTCATCGGCTTCTTTGTTGGTTTGACGAGGCACATGCTGTAGTTCCAGGCCTAGGAACTGCTTCTCCATTTTGCGCACCTTCGCGAGGTATGCCTCCATGTGCTCATCCTTTGGCTCGTACACCTTGTTGGAGAAGTTGATGAGGAGCTGCGAGTCTCCCTTGATGGTGAGGCGCTTCATCCCCAGGGCCACCGCCACTTTGCGGCCGGTGATGAGGCCCTCGTAATCTGCGATGTTGTTGGAGACCTTCTCTCCCCGCTGGAAGCAGAGATGCATAGCGTAGTAAAGCTTGTCCTCAGTGGGCGAGATGAGCACAGCTCCATCCGCCGCGCCCTGCCGTGCGAACACGCCATCGAAGTACATGACCCAACCATCTGGCACTTCACTTCCTGGTGAGAGGGATCGATTCTCGCCTGCTTCGAGCTCCGGGGTGTCGATCCATTCCGCCACAAAGTCGACGAGTGCAGCCCCCTTGATGACCCTGGTTGTGCTGAACTCCAGGTCGAACGCTTGTAGCTCGATGTTCCATTTGGCGACCCTTCCCGCAGCATTGGGGCTTCTGAGGCATGGGGTATCGTGCCCTTACATCTCGCAGGACCGTGCTGACGAAGTACACTGGGTGCTCGACAAGGGTGGGGGAGCTGACGGAGTTTTTGGCTCCCGTGGACTGAGGTGTTTCCTGCCGGCTTCCCGCTCCTGGGGCTTGATGACCTGTCGGGGCAGCCGCTGTCTCAGGAGCATCGCCTTGGTGCTGAGCTGCCTCATCCGACTTGGCGACTCCACTTGGCGGGTCCTCGACCTCGGGGCCCTCCCTAAGGGCCACAAGCACCGCGCTGGCTAAGTGGGGTGTGGCAGACAGGTAGAGTACCAAGGGCTCACGAGCACGAGGCGCCACCATCACCGGCGGGCTGGTCAAGTATCTCTTAGGTCTTGAAATGCCAGGTCAGCCTCGGGGGTCCACTCGAATGGACCCTTCTTCTTCATTAGCTTGAAGAACAGCAATGCGTGCTCCCCTAACTTGGAGATGAAGCGGCCCAACGAAGTCACGCAGCCTGCAAGCTTCTCCATCTCCTTGAGGTTTTGTGGTGGGCTCATGTCTTCGATTGCCTTGACCTTCTCCGGGTTGGCCTCAATCCCCCTGTGGGACACGAGGAAGCCCAGCAGCTTGCCCGAAGGGACACCAAACACGCACTTCTCCGGGTTGAGCCGCAGGTCCACCTAGCATAGGCTCGCGAAGGTCTCCTCCAGGTGCTGAATCAGAGTTCTTGCCTCCCGAGACTTCACCACAATGTCGTCGATGTAGGCCTCAGTGTTTCTTCCGAGCTGCTGCCCCAAGGCGATGTGCATCAGTCGCTGGAAGGTCGCCCCTGCGTTGCGTAGTCCAAATGGCATGCAAGTGTAGCAGTACACCCCGCATGGGGTCAGGAAAGCTGTCTTCTCCTCATCTTCCACCGCCATCTTGATCTGGTGGTAGCCTGAGAACGCATCCAGGAAACATAGCAGATCGCACTCGGCGGTGGAGTCGACAATCTGGTCGGTGTGTGGCAGCGGGAACGAGTCTTGAGGGTAGGCCTTGTTGAGGTTGGTGAAGTCGACACACATGCGCTCCTTCCCTCCTTTCTTTGGCACGACGACCGGATTCGCCAGCCAATCTGGGTACCGGACATCACGAATGACACCCGCTGCTTCCAACTTGTGGGTTTCTGAACAATGAAGGACTGCTTCTCCCTAGATTGCCGCCTTGCCCTCTGCTTCATAGGGTGCACGTTGGGGCATACCCTTAGATGATGCTCCATCACTCTTCTCGGGACCCCAGCCAGCTGCTTGGGTTCCAGGTGAATACTTCCCTGTTCACCCACAAGAAGTCCACCAACTCTTTTTCTCGATCTGGGCAAGGTCGGCGCCTATGGTAAAGGTGGCGCCAGAGGGCCCGTCCTTGTCGACCGGTATATGCTTCGTCTTGGCTTGACCCTGGGTCAACAACTGCTTCTTCTTGGTCAGCGCAGCCCCCTTGGTTCTGGACACTGCCTTGTCTGTCGGGCAAGCTGTAGCCGTGGCCCCGAAGGCAAGATTGAGGGCCGCCACGGCTTCCTTGGCGTCCCCGACCACAGTGAGGACGTCCTTGCTTCCTGGCATCTTCATGTGGTTGTAGGCAGGATGAGTGGCCGCCATGAACTGGGCCAGCACCGGGTACCCAAGGATGGCCTTGTACGGCAAGCCGATGCGGGCGATGTCGAAGTCGATCAGCTCGGTGCGGTAGTTGTCGCGTGTGCCGAAAGCCACGGGGAGACGGATCTCCCCCAGGGGGTTGGAGGAGCCGCCGCCGATCCCGGAAAAAGGATTACTGGGGCGAAGCTGCTCAAGTGGTACATGAAGGAGGCTGAAAGCCTCCACGGAGAGCACGTTGAGGCTGGCGCCGCCGTCGACGAGGGTCTTGGTAACGGCTACGCCGCAGATGGTGGGCGTGCAAAGCATCAGAAGCACACCGTCGTCCCCGGCCTCCAAGGCGGTCTCCTCATATGCCACCAAGAAGGCTGCCGGATCAGCCGCACCATCGTAATGGGGCAGCATCTCCGGCTTGAACTTGTGCGGCCACTGCACCCGCTGCAAGGCGCGGGTGAAGGCCCAGAGCCCCACGGCGCTGCTAAGGGCGCTTGTCGATCCAGTCGGAGAAGAGGTGGCGTCCATGAGAGTGGGTCGAAGAGGCGTGGCCGTCGGGGGGGGGGGGGCCAAAGGTTCGACGCACCCCTACCTGGCGTGCCAAATGTTGAATTTCAAGTTCCGGCAAAACCCTTGAGGTTCAAACAATGGGGTGCGCACATATATCTCTCCCCTCTCTAGCTCGCACACTCTACGATCTCACAGCCTAGCTCGATGAACCCAAAGAACAAGATACACAAGATTTATACTGGTTCGGGCCACCGTTGTGGTGTAATACCCTACTCCAGTGTGGTGTGGTGGATTGCCTCTTGGGCTGAGGATGAATAGTTACAAGGGAAGAACAGCCTCACGAGGAGAGGTGTTCTTGTGCTTGGTGAACTTGTCTGGTCGCCTAGGTGGAATGGATCTAGTCCAAGATGAGATGGATCCCTACGGTGGTGGCTAGTCCGATTTATAGAGGCCCTGGTCTCTTCCCAAATGTTGAGCGGGAAGGGATCCCCCAACGGCCAAATTTGAAGGGAGACAACTAGTACAAGATATCCTAACAAAAGTAGTCTTCGCCTGCCAAATGCTCTGGTGGTGACGCCGTCTTGGGCTCCACGATGACCTCTATCCAGCCATCCTGCTGGTCTTGGTCTTGTTGCACTGATATGGAAACCTTTGCCTGATGCCTCAGGACTCCTCGTTTGCGCTTGCCCCTTTAGCACCAAAGAGGAAACAAGGACACTACGCGCGTTGGCACCCGCCTAGAGCCCGCCTGGCTCTAGTCGTCATGGCTTGCGTCACAGAAACCTCGCGAGGTGCCCCTCGCCTTGATCTCACCGCCCCTTGCGAGCCATCCTGGCGAGGCTACCCATGAGGAGGTCTTGCGTCATCCGCCTCGCGAGGCTTGGCCCCTCGTGAGGGTCTTGAATGTTTGCTGGTGAAGTGGGACGTACAGGGCTGCTGGTGGAGCCACGCTGCGGGCCGCAGGCAGGCAAGTCTGGGCACCCCCTTCCCAGAATGCCGATAGTCGGTTCAGATATTCGACGCCCTAACTTGGCGGAGGAGGACAGCTACGACGGCAGCAGAATGAAGAAATCCGCAGCCGGCACGAGTACGACGGCGACGACGTCGAGGCAGTGAAGCTCTTCCTCACCGGCGAAAATGGAAGTAGCGGCTGTGCTAGGGTATGAGAGCTCGAGCGAGGGAGTGAGGTCGAGCGGAGTAAAAACGAAGTGAGGAAGGGAGGGGGTTATTTATAGCCTAAGTGAAAAGCTGCTCGCCCAAGGAAATTGGATGAACGTGCCCCTGACCCTTCTCATTCGCGTGACATGTGTCACCACGTATGGAGAGGTGACGATCGTGTGCGATCGTGGATGAATAGGATAATATATCGTGAAAGGTGGAACGGTTTGAGTGGGAAAAGCCAAAAATTCAGATAAGATAAGTTTAGGATTCCGTTCACAAATTCTTCAGCCGACAAGGACACAGTGAAGAGACTGGGTTGAGTTTAGCATAGAGGGGGAAGGGTCCGATCAAATTCACTTAGCAGAACAAGCAACTTGAAGAAATAGTAATAAGTGAATGTTGTAGAGGACATAAACTCATATATATCTATATTGCCAATGAAGAACAACAACGGAGATAGTGAAGACATTGCAAAGTTGAAGAAAATGAACAACTGAGGAATTTCGAAAACTCAACTTGTAGATTTCAACTTTTGGTGGTGGCGTGACCCACCGTATAAGAATGATGATTTCAGACACCGCGTACAATTGTTGTCGGGTTCTGAGAATCAAATTCTTCGTTAATTTCTTCACACTTAGAGGGTTAGTCTTCATTGATTGAAGAAAAATGTCGGATTTCGGGTTCCGGCAGACCCTTGAGGTTCGAACACTGGGGTGCGCGCGGAGACCTCTCCCCTACCGATCTACGTCCGATCTCCTCGCGAGATCTAATCTGGAAAACAACGAACAACACAAGGGACACGAGGTTTATACTGGTTCGGGCCACCGTTGTGGTGTAATACCCTACTCCAGTGTGTGGTGTGGTGGATTGCCTCAGGGGCTGATGATGAACAGTACAAGGGAAGAACAGCCTCGCGAGAGGTGCTCTTAAGCTGGTGCAATGAACTGCTTGGGTGAGTTCAGTCGCCTCTCACTCTCTGTCTACTAGGGATCTATCAGATCTCTAGATGTCTCTATCTCTCGATCTCTCAATGTCTCTATGTCTTGATGTCTCGATGTCTCGATGCCTTGATGTCTCTCCCCCTATTCTGTGGTGGCTAGCTCTATTTATTGAGGCCCTAGGCCTCTCCCCAAATAATGAGCGGGAAGGGCGCCAACAACTGGCCATTTTGAAGGGGAACATCTAGTACAAGTTATCCTGACCAATGGTGGTCTTCGGCTGCCAAAAGCACTGGTGGTGACGCCGTCTTGGGCTCCACGGTGACCTCCGTCCTGCCGCTCTGCTGGTCTTGGTCCCGTTGCACCGGAATGGTAACCTTTGCCCGATGCCTTGGCCTGTGCTTGCCCCCTTTGCACCAAAGGGGAAACAAGGACACTACGCAGGCCGGCACCCGACTGGCGTCTGCCTGGTCTCGATCGTCATGGCTTGTGTCACGGGCTCCTCCCGAGGTACCCCTGCCTTGATCTCTCCGCCTCCTCGCGAGCCTTCCTGATGTGGCTGCCTCTAAGGAAGCTTCACGTCGTCCGCCCCGCGAGGCTTGGCCCCTCGCGAGGGTCTTGAGCTTGAGCTGATGAAGATGGGCCACGCTGGGCCCCCACTTGAGCCATGCCATAGGCCAGAGGTAGGCAAGTCTGGGGACCCCGTTCCCAGAACGCCGACAGTAGCCCCCGGGCCCAAGAAACGCCCGGGCTTGGCCTAGCAAGGAAGCAAAGGGGCGAGCGTGAAGCGCCGCGGGCCCCAATAGCCTGCGGCCTTGGGTGCTGCATGGCGATTTATTGGACGTGGGCGCCTGCGCTTCCCCACGACGCCTCGGCAACCGCCCATCTGACAAAAGAGGTTCTCGGGCCAGACTTACCTGCTTTGTCCTCGTTCGCCTCGCCCTAGATCCCCTTTCTCGCTCTCCTCCTTCTTGCTCCCGAAATCCTCCAGATCTGTCTCAATCCTCCTCGTCCGGCACACCATGGCGCCTCGCAAGTCCCCTACCAAGGCCTGGTACTCACCGGCTCTGGATTCCCCGAACCTGTCGGAGAAGAACCTCGCCCTCACGCGCCTAATGACGGTGGCGCAGGGCAGCAAGGGGGCGACTGCGCTCAAGGCCGGCTCCGACCAGCCTGAAGGCAAGGGGAGCACCTTCTATCCGCTCTTTGTGAGCGCCATCGTCACCGGTCTGGTGCCTCCTTTCTCTGAGTTCTTCTTTGTTGTTCTCCGCTAGTACAACTTGTAGGCTCTACATCTCCACCCCAACTCTTTTGTTCTCCTGGCAATTTTTGCATAGTACTGTGATGCTCACGTCAGGGTAAGGCCCTCGGTGACCCTGTTGCGCCACTATTTTTCCCTCCGAGTTTCTGGTGGCCATATCTCCGCATGTGTGAGCTTCATCACATACGCCAATCCCAATGCCATCTCGAAGCCGGGGAAGAGGATCGAAGGCTTCCGGTGCAAGTGGGTCATGGTGGACGTCGGGCGCTTCCAACCCCGTCTGGTGTTGCCTACGGGGCAGCCCAAGGCTGTCGACACGTGGTCCCGCGCGGAGCTCGTCGACCCCCGTGCGAGGGTGGTGCTAAAAAGGATGAACGCGGACCTGAGGCCGAGCAACTTGGGGGCGGCGAAGCTGACCGGGGCCACGCTCCTGAGGGTGTTCTTTGAGCACCGGGTGGCTCCACTCCAGGAGCACTCGCTCCCGTTGTGGAGGCTTGTGGAAGCGGACGCCGCCTTGCGCCTAAGCTCTAAGGCCCTGACCGACGAGAATCTGGTCATGGCCCTCCATTCCTTTGTTGGGGGAGATGTGGCGAAGCTGGTGGGCGCCCCCGTCCCCCTGTTCCTTCATGATGACCGGGAGCAGGTGGTGAACGCCATGCCCACCTTCAATGGTGAGGGGCTGGTGCCCGCGGAAGCTCCCGAGGGTCTTGCAGCGCTGGCGATGGTGAACGTGTCCTCCGACAGCTCTAGCGGGAGCGAGGGGGAAGAAGAGGCGGAGGAGGAAGAGTCTGACTCTGAGGCGACTGGCAAGGAGCCGAGGGAGTCTTTTCCTCGGCGCAGGTCCCAGGCCCTCCGCTCCATGCCGGACGACGACAAGGCTAGTGCCAGGCGAGAAGGGGAGGACTCTCCCTTGGTCACAAGGATGGGCAAGTCGGGGCTGGTCCCCCCAGGGTCTGCTCTGGTCCCTGGGCGGTCTGAGGCCAGCTCCAGCCCTCCTGACGTGCCCTCTGCTTTCGGGCCTCCCGAGGCTAACCCCAGCTGCAGGCTCTCGGGCTTCGAGTTTGGCCGGAGGTTGCTTGAATTCGCGAGCGACAACCAGTAAGTGCTCGATTCGTGCTTTGCTTGGTTTCTGTCACCGAGGCTTGACGTCCATATTCTTCTATCAGGCGGGCGCCTTCGGCGAAGAGGTTGAGAGGGGCTTCTGCGGCCCTACATGGGGCGAGTCCATCTGCCGGGATGGCGCCTTCGTCCGCTGAGGGGAAAGACGGCGAGGCTCGTGCCTCCCCGGTCCGATCGTCCTCGCGAGGCCGACTGGGACGCCTCGGCGAGGAGTCAGCCCCCATGGCCCCGCTGACCCTGGAGTCGACTGCGCTCGATGCTGCAGCCGGGGCAGCCAAGGCCCAGGGGGTTCCTTCCTGCCAAGCCGTGATCATGCTGTCGTCCTCTTCGCCCGCTCCGCCGGTTCCCGCTTCTTCTGTTCCCTCTGCCGCCGGCCTGGACCAGGTCGCCAGCGAACTGATCCAGCTGCGGGAGGATCTTCTGAGCGCGGACCCTCGCCTAGCGGCCGGGCGCCTGGAGCTAGCTTCTGGCTGGGCCCATTCCACTGCCTTCGTCCGAACAGCGCCAAGATAGGCCGTGGCGGCCTCCGATGGGGAGAAGCAGGCCGCCAACCAAGCCAAGGCCGCTCGCGATGCTGCCTTGGGCGACGCTGCGGCTGCCAAGGCTCGCTGCGAGGCGCTGGAGACCGAGCTGCAAGGCCTGTGCGACGAGCTCGCCAAGGAGGTCCACGGCCTCCAGGAGAAAGAGAAGGAGATGAAGGCTCGGGAGGCTACCGTCAAGGACCGGGACGCCAAGCTTGATGACCGCCACGGAAAATTGGAGATGCTGGAGCGGTCACTGAAGGCGGAAAGGACCGAGCTAGACACCAAGGTGAAGGTCCTGGCGGAGGATCGGGTGGCCTTCGCGAAGATGGAGGAGAAGGCTCGTGCCGCACTGAAGACGCTTTACGAGAGTGGCTTGGAGGAGCCGTTGGCCGGTGCGCAGGACGGCCTCGCCAAGCTGCTTCCCTTCCTGGTTCGTGCGCTTGAATATGTCATAGACGGCGTTGGCCCCATGGCCGAGGCCGAGGCGCGTGCCTTGTCTTCTGCGGCGTTGACGCATGTCCTCAGCCACGTCTACCTGCGCGACCCCGACATCGACTTCGACAGCCTGCTGGAACCCGTGAGCGGCGACATTGCCGCCGTTGCCGCTGAGGCCGTGAAAGGCCGAGCCGAAGCTTTGTTGGGGAGGTTCCGTGTCTTCAGTGTCTTTCCTGGGCACGCTGCCGCCAGCTCCGCGGCCCCGGGAGGCGGAGTCGTCCAGCGTGACTCCACCACAGGTGGCGGCGCCACTATAGAGTGATCCCTTCGCGGCTTCTGTCTTATTTTTATTCCTGTAACATGCACCATGCCTCGCGGAGGTGTTTAAACTTGTGTTTGGCGTCGTGAAATGATCTATGGCTTGTAATATTTGCTTTGAATTTCCTGGAATTTGCATTTTTCTCCCCTACTTGCTCGCGCTCTACATCGGCAGGGCTCGGCCCCGCGCATACCTCAGCCAGCGTTAGCCCCGACCGGAAACCAGGACGGGACTAAGGAGCGAGGGGCTACACGGAAAGTTAGGCTCCTGAGTCGCGATGCTCAGGAGTCCCCCTTGACGTGCAAGAAACAAGTAGGAAAGGGGGGAACGAGGAGTGGATTAGTCGTTCTGCGTCGGCAGGGCCCGGCCCCGCGCATACCTCACACAGCGTTAGCCCCGACCGGAAACCAGGACGGGACTAAGGAGTGAGGGGCTATGGGGCAAGTTAGGCTCCTAAGTCGCGATGCTCAGGTGTCCCCCTTGACGTTCAAACAGGTTTCCATACCTTGGCTCCGCTCAGGGAGGGGCGCGTGATCACCAGGTCCGAGGGACCTGGCTGGGTGTCGTGCGCTCGGGCAAGGCCCGGGCATAGCCCCCGTGTCCAGCCCCCTCGCACGGCGCTCCTGAGGGGAGGCGTTGCGATGGTGCCGGACACTGAGCTCTAGGCTCCCTGAGGTTGGTACAGCCGTAGGCCGCCCTCAGTTGTTTATCACCAGCGCGGAGCATAGCGCTTTCGTATGTGTACGGGCATAGCCGCTCCTCGGCAGTGTCGTCAGCCAGCGCGGAGCATGGTGCTTCCACTGGTACGTGGGAGGGGGCTCCCCTCCGGGAGGAGCCCCCAGGACGTGTACAGCCCCGCCCTGACACGTGTCCGGCACGGTAGGGCTAGGAGAGGTGTATCTGGGCACTCGTGAGCCAGAGCGGGACTCACGAGGCCCTACCGCGAGGTGGGTTGCGCCTGGCTCTGGCCTTTATCAATGGTGTGTTCCTGCAGGGTGGTTAGAATGCAAATGCTCTACGTCCTCAGGTCCCGGCCCTCGAGCTAGCTCAGCCGCCGCTGGTATGACAGGTCGCAATGCCGTGGGTCAAGGCCAGGGGGTGAGGGCTAGAGAGCCAGTAGGAGCCCATGAGTCGCGATGCTCAGGTACCCCCCTTTTAACGTGCAAGCGCTTTGCATGAAAGCAGAGAAGTCCGCGATAAGCAGCAGGTGACAATTAAGCGTGAAAGAGCAAATTCATTTTAAGTAGACGCGGGAGAAGCAAACGCCGCTGGGCCAGGCCCGAGCAGCCCGGGGATGATGCAGCCCAAGGGGCGCCCCCAACAAGGTAAGTGAAGAGCATAAGCAAAACGGATACATGCCGCAGGGACGGACCCACGTGACCTGGGAATGATGCGCTCCTGTGGGCGCTCCTAGCTAAAAATGGAACTTAGAAAGATGTCACCTGGTGCCGTTGAAGACGAAGTGATGCTGAAGAAGCGGGCGATGCGCGATGAAGACGTCGATCCTTACGAGCCCCCAGGTCTAGGAGCCTCGAGAGGCTCCGGGGGCGCAAGTGGGTCTCCGAGGGCCATCTCCATCCCCGCCAGGACCGCACAATGTCTAACCTCCGGGGCCTCCAGAATGCTCCTCAGCAGACGCTAATGAGCGGAGATCGCGTTCGGCAGGCCGAAAGGCATGCAAACATAGCTGTGAGGTGGACCCTCGCAACACCCCACGCGCGAAGGCCAGAGGCGCTCCTGAGACACGGCTCGGTTGAGCCCTGGCACGTCGATGCAGACGCGCAGCCCACCATCCTCGCCTGGATGTGGGGCCACGGTGGGCAAGCGGCGGCTGCCGCGCATTACTCTCGACTCCTGTAGCTCCTGGGTGTTTCTTCCGATGAACTCCTGAGGGTTTGGTCTTCCTTGCCTCGTACCTTCCTGAGGGAAACTGATACGTCCATTCTGCATCATGCTTTTATATTGATATTTATTGCATTATGGGTTGTTATTTCACTTTATGTCACAATAATTATGGCTATTCTGTCTTATTTTACAAGGTTTACATAAGGAGGCAGAATGCCAGCAGCTGGAATTCTGGGCTGGAAAAGGAGCAAATATTAGAGACCTATTCTGCGCAACTCCAAAAGTCTTGAAACTCCACGAAATATCTTAAAATAAATAAAGAAAAATCCTCGCCAAAGATGAAGGCCAGGAGCCCACACCCTGCTCACGAGGGTGGGCCCCCCCAGGGCGCGCCCCCTACATCGTGGGCCCCCTAGTGGCTCTCCGACGTCCATCTTCTCCTATATGAAGTCTTTCAATGAGAAAAAAATTAGAAGGAACTTTTCGGGACGAGACTTCGCCGCCACGAGGCGGAACCTTGCCGGAACCAATCTAGAGCTCCGGCAGAGCTGTTCTGCCGGGGATACTTCCCTCCGGGAGGGGGAAATCATCACCATCGTCATCACCAACGCTCCTCTCATCTGGAGAGGGCAATATCCATCAACATCTTCACCAGCACCATCTCATTTCCAAACCCTAGTTCATCTCTTGTATCCAATTCTTGTCTCAAAGTCCGGGATTGGTGCTACTAGGTTGCTAGTAGTGTTGATTACTCCTTGTAGTTGATGCTAGTTGGTTTATTTGGTGGAAGATCATATGTTCAGATCCTATATGCATATTATTACCCCTCTGATTATGAACATGAATATGCTTTTTGAGTAATTATGTTTGTTCCTGAGGACAAGGGAGAAGTCTTGCTATGAGTAGTCATCTGAATTTGGTATTCGTTTGATATTTTGATAAGATGTATGTTGTCTAGCCTCTAGTGGTGTTATGTTAACGTCGACTACATAACACTTCACCATTATTTGGGCCTAGAGGAAGGCATTGGGAAGTAATAAGTAGATGATGGGTTGCTAGAGTGACAGAAGCTTAAACCCTAGTTTATGTGTTGCTTCGTAAGGGGCTGATTTGGATCCATATGTTTCATGCTATGGTTAGGTTTACCTTAATACTTTTGTTGTAGTTGCGGATGCTTGCAATAGAGGGTAATCATAAGTGGGATGCTTGTTCATGTAAGAACAGCACCCAAGCCCCGGTCCACCCACATATCAAATTATCAAAGTATCGAACGTGAATCATATGCACGTGATGAAAACTAGCTTGACGATATTCCCATGTTTCCTCGGGAGCGCCTTTCCTATTATAAGAGTTTGTTCGGGCTTGTCCTTTGCTACAAAAAAGGACTGGGCCATCTTTCTGCACTTTATTTACTTTTGTTACTTGTTGCTCGTTACAATTTACCTTATCACAAAACTATCTGTTACCACTTATTTCAGTACTTGCAGAGAATACCTTGCTGAAAACCGCTTATCATTTCCTTCTGCTCCTCGTTGGGTTCGACATTCTTACTTATCGAAAGGACTAAGATAGATCCCCTATACTTGTGGGTCATCAAGAATCTTTTCTGGCGCCGTTGCTGGGGAGTGTAGCGCCTTTGGTAGGTGGAATTTGGTAAGCAAAAATTTATATAGTGTGCTGAAATTTACTGTCACTTGTTACTATGGAAAGTAATTCTCTGAGGGGCTTGTTCGGGGTATCTTCACCCCGTCCAGTAGAGCAAAGAGTTGCTCCTCAACCTACTGAACCTACTGAGAATGAAACTCCTTTTGAATTTCCTTCGGGTATGATGGAAAAACTGCTAGCTAACCCTTTTACAGGAGATGGAACGAAGCATCCTGATGAGCACTTAATATATGTGGATGAAGTTTGTGGATTATTTAAGCTTGCAGGTATACCCGATGATGTTGCTAAGAAGAAGGTCTTCCCTTTATCTTTGAAGGGAGACACATTGATATGGTATAGGCTATGTGATGATATGAAATCATGGGACTATAAAAGATTGAAGTTGGAATTTCATCAAAAGTATTACCCTATGCATCTTGTTCATCATGATCGCAATTATATATATAATTTCTGGCCTCGCAAAGGAGAAAGCGTCGCTCAAGCTTGGGGGAGGCTTAAATCAATGTTATATTCATGCCCCAATCATGAGCTCTCAAGAGAAATGATTATTCAAAATTTATATGCTCGGCTTTCTCATAATAATCAAACCATGCTTGATACTTCTTGTGCTGGCTCTTTTATGATGAAGACTATTGAATTCAGATGGAATTTATTGGATAGAACTAAATGCAACTCTGAAGATTGGGACCTCGACGAAGGTAAGGAGTCAGGTATGACACCTAAGTTTGATTGTGTTAAATCTTTTATGGACACCGATATTTTCCGTAAGTTTAGCACTAAATATGGACTTGACTCTGAGATAGTAGCTTCTTTCTATGAATCTTTTGCTACTTATGTTGATCTCCCTAAGGAGAAGTGGTTTAAATATCATCCTCCCATAGAAGTAAAAGTAGGTGCACCTATTAAAGTTGAAGAAAAGACTGTCACTTATAGTGATCCTATTGTTCCTACTTCTTATGTTGAGAAACCACCTTTCCCTGTTAGAGTAAAGGATCATGCTAAAGCTTCAACTATTGTTCGTAAAAGAAATATTAGAACTTATACACCTCCTGAGCAAGTTAAAGTAGAACCTAATATTGCTATTGTTAAAGATCTCTTGTATGATAATATTTATGGGCATGTTATCCAGTTCGAAGGTGAAACTGCTAGAATTGCTAAACCTTGTGATAAAGATAAACATAGACCTGTGGTAGGCGTGCCTGTTATTTCTATTAAAATAGGAGATCATTGTTATCATGCCTTATGTGATATGGGTGCTAGTGCTAGTGCAATACCTATTGACTTATACAAAGAAATTATGCATGACATTGCACCTGTTGAGTTAGAAGAAATTGATGTTACTATTAAACTTTCTAATAGAGATACTATTTCACCAATGGGAATTGTTAGAGATGTTGAAGTCTTGCGTGGGAAAACTAAATATCCTGCTAATTTTCTTGTTCTTGGTTCCCCACAAGATAGTTTTTGTCCCATTATATTTGGTAGACCCTTCTTAAATACTGTCAATGCTACCATAGATTGCACAAAGAATGTTGTTACTGTTGGCTTGGATGATATGGTTCATGAGTTTAATTTCTCTAAATTTATTAAACAACATCGTGAGGAAGAATTACCTAGTAAGGATGAAATTATTGGTCTTGCTTCTATTGCCGTACCTCCAAGTGATCCTTTAGAACACTATTTGCTAGACCATGAAAATGATATGTTCATGAATGAAAGAAGGGAAATAGATGAAGTATTCTTTAAACAGGAACCTATTCTGTAGCACAATTTGCCTGTTGAAATTTTAGGGGATCCTCTTCCACCCAAGGGTGATCCCGTGTTTGAGCTTAAACCTTTGCCTGATAATCTTAAATATGCTTATCTTGATGAAAAGAAGATATATCCTGTTATTATTAGTGCTGATCTTTCACAGCATGAAGAACAAAGATTATTGAAAACTTTGAAGAAGCATCGTGCTGCTCTTGGATATACTCTTGATGATCTTAAGGGCATTAGTCCCACTCTATGTCAACATAAAATAAATTTGGAAGCAGATGCCAAACCAGTTCATGATCCTCAACGACGTCTGGATCCTAAAATGAAAGAAGTGGTAAGAAAAGAAATACTCAAGCTTCTGGAGGCAGGTATAATTTATCCCGTTGCTCATAGTGAGTGGGTAAGTCCTGTCCATTGTGTCCCTAAGAAGGGAGGTATTACTGTTGTTCCTAATGATAAAGATGAATTGATTCCACAAAGAATTATCACAGGTTATAGGATGGTAATTGATTTCCGCAAATTAAATAAGGCTACTAAGAAAGATCATTTGCCCTTACCTTTTATTGATCAAATGCTAGAAAGATTATGCAAACATACACACTATTGCTTTCTAGATGGTTATTCTGGTTTCTCTCAAATACATGTGTCGGCTAGAGATCAATCAAAGACTACTTTTACATGCCCTTTTGGTACTTTTGCTTATAGACGTATGCCTTTTGGTTTATGTAATGCACCTGCTACCTTTCAAAGATGCATGATGGCTATATTCTCTGACTTATGTGAAAAGATTTGTGAGGTTTTCATGGACGATTTTTCCGTCTATGGTTCCTCTTTTGATGATTGCTTGAGCAATCTTGATCAAGTTTTGCAGAGATGTGAAGAAACTAATTTTGTCTTGAATTGGGAAAAGTGCCACTTTATGGTTAATGAAGGTATTGTCTTGGGGCATAAAGTTTCTGAAAGAGTTATTGAAGTTGATAAAGCCATGGTCGATGCTATTGAAAAGATGCCATGTCGCAAGGACATCAAAGGTATAAGAAGTTTCCTTGGTCACGCCGGATTTTACAGGAGGTTCATTAAGGACTTCTCAAAAATTTCTCGGCCTCTGACTAATTTATTGCAAAAAGATATACCATTTGTCTTTGATGATGATTGTGTAGAGGCATTTTAAATACTTAAGAAAGCATTAGTCTCTGCACCTGTTGTTCAGCCACCTGATTGGAATTTACCCTTTGAAATTATGTGTGATTCTAGTGATTATGCTGTAGGTGCTGTTCTAGGGCAAAGAGTTGATAAGAAATTAAATGTTATTCATTATGCTAGTAAGACTCTAGACAATGCTCAAAGAAATTATGCTACTACTGAAAAAGAGCTTTTAGCAGTTGTATTTGCTTGTGATAAGTTCAGATCTTATATTGTTGATTCTAAAGTAACTATTCACACTGATCATGCTTCTATTAAATACCTTATGGAAAAGAAAGATGCTAAACCTAGACTTATTAGATGAGTTCTCTTGCTACAAGAATTTTATTTGCATATTGTTGATAGAAAGGGAGCTGAGAACCCCGTTGCAAACAACTTGTCTAGGTTAGAAAATATTCTTGATGACCCACTACCTATTAATGATAGCTTTCCTGATGAACAATTAAATGTTATAAGTACTTCTTGTAGTACTCCATGGTATGCTGATTATGCTAATTATATTGTTGCTAAGTTTATACCACCTAGCTTCACATACCAGCAAAAGAAAAAGTTTTTCTATGATTTAAGACATTACTTTTGGGATGATCCACATCTTTATAAAGAAGGAGTAGATGGTGTTATTAGACGTTGTGTACCTGAGCATGAACAGGAACAGATCCTATGCAAGTGTCACTCCGAGGCTGATGGAGGACACCACGCTGGAGATAGAACTGCACATAGGGTATTGCAATCTGGTTTTTATTGGCCTACTCTCTTCAAGGATGCCCGTAAGTTTGTCTTGTCTTGTGATGAATGTCAAAGAATTGGTAATATTAGTAGACGTCAAGAAATGTCGATGAATTATTCACTTGTTATTGAACCATTCGATGTTTGGGGCTTCGATTATATGGGACCTTTTCCTGCCTCTAATGGATACAAACATATTCTAGTTGCTGTTGATTACGTTACGAAGTGGGTAGAAGCTATTCCAACTAGTAGTGCTGATCATAACACTTCTATTAAAATTCTTAAAGAAGTTATTTTCCCGAGGTTTGGAGTCCCTAGATATTTAATGACTAATGGTGGTTCACACTTTATTCATGGTGCCTTCCGTAAAATGCTTTCTAAATATGATGTTAATCATAGAATTGCATCTCCTTATCACCCTCAGTCTAGTGGTCAAGTAGAATTGAGCAATAGAGAGCTCAAATTAATTTTGCAAAAGACTGATAATAGGTCTAGAAAGAATTGGTCTAAGAAACTTGATGATGCATTATGGGCTTATAGAACTGCATATAAAAATCCTATGGGTATGTCTCCGTATAAAATGGTTTATGGAAAAGCATGTCACTTACCTCTCGAACTAGAACATAAGGCATATTGGGCTATTAAAGATCTCAACTATGATTTTAAACTTGCCGGTGAGAAGAGGTTATTTGATATTAGCTCACTTGATGAATGGAGAACCCAAGCTTATGAAAATGCCAAGTTGTTTAAAGAAAAAGTTAAAAGATGGCATGACCAAAGGATACAAAAGCGTGAGTTTAATGTAGGTGATTATGTATTGCTATACAACTCTTGTTTATGATTTTTTGCTGGAGAACTTCTCTCTAAATGGGAAGGCCCCTACGTTATCTAAGAGGTCTATCGTTCCGGTGCCATAAAAATCAACAACTTCGAGGGCACAAATCCGAAGGTGGTAAACGGACAAATAATCAAACATTATATCTCAGGTAATCCCATAAATGTTGAAACCAATATTATTGAAACCGTAACCCCGGAGGAATACATAAGGGACACTTTCCGGAACGTTTCAGACTCTGAAAAGGAATAGGTATGTGGTACGGTAAGTAAACTAACTCCAAAACAATTTTTAAGGCAATATCTCTCCGTTTTGGAATATTTAGAAAAATAGAAAAATAAGTAGTAGTCCGGGAAGGAAAAATAAGTAGCAGTCCGGGTGGTGGGCGCGCCCCCCTACCTCGTGAGCACCTCATGTGCCTTCCGGACTCCGTTTTCTTGTACGATATGTATTTTGGTCGGTAAAAATTCATTATATAACCTCCCGAAGGTTTTGACTCCCGTATCACGCAAATATCCTCTGTTTTTGTTTCAAGCTGTCCCGTTGCAGATTAAATCAACATGTCTTCCCATGATTCGGAAGGAGAAAGCTATGTGGATGATTACTTAGCAAATCCAAAGGTCTATGGAGATGTGGAACATGATGGGTGGACTAGGGAGGAAGAAGAGGACTATGAACCCAAGGGGAAGGAGGAGACGAGCTCAGAAGAAGATGAAACACCATTATCTCAACCTGGGGACATGCACATGGAGTTCAAAAAGTCAAGTCTCCCTGATAGGGTAAAGAAACCCAAGTTCGAGTTTATCCCTTTTCGTCTCTTGCAGGAAAATAAGCAGGACCTATGCAAAAAGATATTAACCCTGGAGTGGGAGATTGATCATCTGAGGGATCAAAATGCCGTCCTCAAGCGCAAATTAAGGGAGAAGCCTAAGCCATCAACTAAGTCAACATCACCACCACCTTCTTCACCGACAAAGGAGATATAATCACATGGGCATGGGCACTCCCCTTGGCAACTGCCAAGCTTGGGGGAGGTGCCCCGATATCGTATCACCATCACAACTCCTATCTTTATCGTTTTTCTTAGTTCAATCCTATTAGTAGTATCTTGATTTAGTAGAATAAAGTTTATGGCATGATCTAGTTTTTAGTTTTGCTTTTTGATCTCTCTATGTAATCGAGTCCGTGAGCTATATATAATAAAGATTAGTGTTGAGTCAAGGGCTTGATTATTTTGCCATGATCTTGGGTGAATAAAAGAAAAGAGAAAAATAAACAAAATAAACAATAAGTTCATATTGATCTTATTGAGAGTAATGACTTCACATAGAAATAGTATGATGATTAAAAGTTGTTGGGAGTTGGGAGACATAGCTTTGGTCATTGTTGCAATTAATAGGAAGTAATAAGGAAAGAGAGGTTTTCACATATAGATATATTATCATTGACATCTTTTATGATTGGGAGCACTCATTAAAATATGACATGCTAAAGAGTTGATGTTGGACAAGGAAGACAACGTAATGAGTTATGTCTTTCTTATATGTGAGATAAAGTATGTTGTCATGGATCCTCTAACTTGTTGATCTTGCCTTTCCCCCTCATGCTAGCCAAATTCTCAGCACCAAGTATAAATACTACTTGTGCTTCCAAATACCCTTAAACCAGTTTTGCCATGAGAGTCCACCATATCTACCTATGGATTGAGTAAGATCCTTCAAGTAAGTTGTCATCGGTGCAAAGCAATAAAAAATGCTCTAAATATGTATGATTGATTGGTGTGGGAGAAATAAGCTTTATACGATCTTGTGATGTGGAAGTAATAAAAGCGACGGACTGCATAATAAAGGTTCATATCACAAGGGGCAATATAAAGTGACGTTCTTTCGCATTGAGATTTTTATGCATCCAACCATAAAAGTGCATGGCAACCTCTGCTTCCCTCTGCGAAGGGCCTATCTTCTATTATTATCTTCTACCTAATGCAAGAGTCATGGTGATCTTCACCTTTTATTTTTCATTTTATCCTTTGGCAAGCTCAGCATGTTGGAAAGAACATGATATATATATATATATATCTAATTGGATGTAGGGGAGCATGAACCATTATTGTTGACATTACCCTTGAGGTGAAAGGTTGTGGGGCAAAACTATAAGCCCCTATATTTCTCTATGTCCGATTAAAACTTCATAACCACAAGTATTGCGTGAGTGTTAGCAATACTAGAGACCTATTCCGCGCAACTCCAAAAGTCCAGAAACTCCACGGAACATCTTAAAATAAATAGAGAAAAATCCTCGCCAAAGATGAAGGCCAGGGGGCCCACACCCTGCTCACGAGGGTGGGGGGCGCCCCCCCTAGGGCGCGCCCCCTACCTCGTGGGCCCCCTGGTGGCTCTCCGAGGTCCATCTTCTCCTATATGAAGTATTTCGATGAGAAAAAAATAAGAAGGAACTTTTCGGGATGAGACTCCGCCGCCACGAGGCGGAACCTTAGCGGAACGAATCTAGAGCTCCGGCAGAGCTGTTCTGCCGGGGATACTTCCCTCCGGGAGGGGGAAATTATCACCATCTTCATCACCAATGCTCCTCTCATCGGGAGAGGGCAATCTCCATCAACATCATCACCAGCACCATCTCACCTCCAAACCCTAGTTCATCTCTTGTATCCAATTCTTGTCCCAAAGTCCGGGATTGGTGCTAGTAGGTTGCTAGTAGTGTTGATTACTCCTTGTAGTTGATGCTAGTTGGTTTATTTGGTGGAAGATCATATGTTCAGATCCTATATGCATATTATTACCCCTCTGATTATGAACACGAATATGCTTTGTGAGTAATTACGTTTGTTCCTAACGACAAGGGAGAAGTCTTGCTATGAGTAGTCATGTGAATTTGGTATTGGTTTGATATTTTGATAAGATGTATGTTGTCTAGCCTCTAGTGGTGTTATGTGAACATCGACTACATAACACTTCACCATTATTTGGGCCTAGAGGAAGGCATTGGGAAGTAATAAGTAGATGATGGGTTGCTAGAGTGACAGAAGCTTAAACCCTAGTTTATGCGTTGCTTCGTAAGGGGCTGATTTGGATCCATATGTTTCATGCTATGGTTAGGTTTACCTTAATACTTTTGTCGTAGTTGCGGATGCTTGCAATAGAGGTTAATCATAAGTGGGATGCTTGTTCAAGTAAGAACAGCACCCAAGCACCGGTCCACCCACATATCAAATTATCAAAGTATCGAACACGAATCATATGAACGCGATGAAAACTAGCTTGACGATATTCCCATGTGTCCTCGGGAGCGCTTTTCCAATTATAAGAGTTTGTTCTGGCTTGTCCTTTGCTACAAAAAGGAGTGGGCCACCTTTCTACACTTTATTTACTTTTGTTACTTGTTGCTCGTTACAATTTACCTTATCACAAAACTATCTGTTACCACTTATTTCATTACTTGCAGAGAATACCTTGCTGAAAACCGCTTATCATTTCCTTCTGCTCCTTGTTGGGTTCGACACTCTTACTTATCGAAAGGACTACGATAGATCCCCTATACTTGTGGGTCATCAAAAACTTGCCTGGAAGCACCCCTCCAAGTGGTGCCCAAGCGCCTCCCTCGCGACCTTGGCAAAGTCGGTGGCTCTCCAAGAAAGAGCCCCCGAGCCCTGCCTGAGGAGGGCGTCGGGCGCGCCTTCCTATGCGAGAGAGGGTGGCGCTCCCTGATTGGGCGCAGATCCTGACGCAACACCTCCGGAGGCGCCTACCTCCTTATGGCTTGGGCCAGGCGAAACCTTCTTCTTCTTAAGGGTCGCCTCGGGAAGTCTTCCGTTCCTGTGGTCTGGGTCTTCAATTGCTGCGGCTTGGAACGCGCGCTCAAGTGAACACACTGCGTCCCTTTCTTCACAGGGAATGGTGATGACTCCACCGCTTCCTGGCATCTTGAGGACATTGTATCCATGGTGAGTCACTGCCATGAACTTGGCCAGGGCTAGGTACCCGAGGATGGCGTTGTATGGCAGACGGATGTGGGCGACGTCGAAGTCGATGAGCTCGGTGCGGTAGTTGTTGCACTGCCCGAAGGTGACTGGAAGGCAAACCTGGCCTATTGGAACAGTGGAACCGTCAGTGACTCCTGAGAAGGGCTTGGTCGGCTGAAGCTGATCGCACGGCACTTGGAGATTGTCGAACATCTCGACGGACAGTACGTTGAGTCCTGCTCCACCGTCAATGAGGGTCCTGGTGACCGGCACGTTGCTGATGACTGGGGAGCAAAGCATCAGGAGGACTCCGGCCGTTGCCGCGCACTTGAGCTGATCTGCTGAGCTGAATGTGATAGCACACGCAGACCACCTGAGAGGGCGCATGGCCTCAAGCTTGGGGAGGACTGCATTCACCTCGCGAGCAAAACTGCTTGAAGATGCATTGTGAGGCTGGGGCCTGCGCTCCACCCAAGATGCAAGCGATTGGTCACGGCTCCTGGAAGCCCCCAGCCTCTTCGTCTGGATGCTGGCCTTCGTTCCTCCTTGGCGGCTGCAGCAGAGGAGGAAGGCCTGCGTTGCCGTGCGGGCGATCCTCACGAGGCTGATCTCTCCAGCCTCCCTCGTGAGGCTGGCCCTGCCAGCGATCGTCGCGAGGTCGGTCACGGCACCCTTGGCGAGGGCCACGGTCTTCCCATCGTCCACCACCTCTTCCTCCTCCTCGGCCATAGCCCCTGTCGTTGCGCTCGGGGCGTCGGCCGACACGTCCATCTCTCACGGCCCTGAGCTCTTGACATTCACTGGTGTTGTGGGTGTGGAGGTCATGGTACACGCAGTACCGACCGCCCTTTGATGACTCAGGCTGATCCCTGCCTCGCTTGGTGTCTGGTTCTGCTGCTAGCACGGCACGCACTTGCGCTTCATGTCCTTGGCCTTGGGCTTCTTCTCTTCTGGGTCGGCAGCCGGGAGTTCGAGGAGGGAAAGGCGCCCTTCCTCAGCCCTGGCGCACTTGGTCGCCAAGTTGAACAGCTCCAGGGATGTGCATAGGTCTTCATGGATTGCTAGATCCTCCTTCATCTTGATGTCGCGTATGCCATCGGAGAAGGCCAAGATGATGGCTTCTTCAGTCACCTTGGGGATCTTGAGGCGAGCATTATTGAAGCGCTGGATGTATTTCTGCAGGGTTTCCCCTTGCTGCTGCTTGATGAGGTGCAGATCGCTCACGGCCGGGGGCCGGTCGCGAGTGCCCTGGAAGTTGGCGATGAAGCGAGTGCGCATCTTGTCCCAGGAGGAGATCGTGCCAGGAGCCAGGTTCAGGAGCCAGGTGCGGCCCCGTCCTTGAGCGCCATGGGAAACCAGCTCGCCATGACCCTTTCGGCTCCGTTGGCGGCTTCGATGCATAGCTCGTAGAGCTGTAGGAACTCCACGGGGTCCGCCGTGCCATCGTAGCGAGGGGGCAGGTCAGGCTTGAACTTGCCTGTCCATGGGACACCGCGTAGCTCGGGGGTGAGGGCGCGGCAGCCTGCTGTGGCCACCGGTGCCTTTTGCTGGTGTTGGGCTTGTTCCTGGGGATTACCGCGCGCTGCCGCTTGGAGCAGCGCGGGGTCTTGGCGTGGAGGTGCAGGGACGCGATCTTGGCACGCCGGTGCTGGGAGCGCGCGAGCACCTTCTTGGGGACGAGGGATCTCTTGGCAGCTCCTTTCTTGCTGCGCTGGCGCAAGATGCGGAGGGGCTCGCCCTAGGGCTACGCGCCTTGGAGCCAGGGCGCCTTCTTGGGGAGGAGGTGGTGGAGGCACCTCCTGATCCTCGCCTCCTGCGCGGAATGGAGGGCGAGGCAGCGAGAATGACGGCAAGGGGGAGCCCCCTGCGGCACTGACGAGCTCGGTGATGCGGGTGAGCCAGTCCTCGTAGAGGTCGTCGATGGGGCGGTAGTGCAAGAGCTCTCTTGCTAGGAGCAGCGCGACATGCGCGTCCGTGGGGGCGCGACGGGCATGGGAGGACAAATCAGCTAGAGTTAGCGATGGTGTGGCGGTGTGGCCCTCCCGCCGCACCGAAGGATGCTGGGACGAGGCCTACTGCTCGTTCCCCGCCGGGCCGGTGGCGGCGTTGGTGGCAGGCGACGGGGAACGACAAGGGCGTCCGCCGACGGGCGCTGTCTGGGGGACGCGGGTGGAGAGAGCAGCCCGGCGCTCGGCGCGAGCCCGACGAGCGTCAACCATGGACACGACGGAAGATTGCACGCGAACAATGGAAGAAAGATTCCGGTGCACCCCTACCTGGTGCGCCAAATGTCGGATTTCAGGTTCCGGCAGACCCTTGAGGTTCGAACGTTGGGGTGCGCGCGGAGAGCTCTCCCCTACCGATCTACGTCTGATCACCTCGCGTGATCTAAGCTGGAAAACAACGAACAACACAAGGGACACGAGGTTTATACTGGTTCAGGCCACCGTTATGGTGTAATACCCTACTCCAGTGTGCGGTGTGGTGGATTGCCTTAGGGGCTGATGATGAACAGTACAAGGGAAGAACAGCCTCGCGAGACGTGCTCTTGAGCTGGTGCAATGAACTGCTTGGGTGAGTTCAGCCGCCTCTCACTCTCTCTCTGCTAGGGCTCTATCACATCTCTAGCTGTCCCTATCTCTCGATCTCTCGATGTCTCTATGTCTCGATGTCTCGATGCCTCGATGTCTCTCCCCCTATTCTGTGGTGGCTAGCTCTATTTATTGAGGCCGTGGGCCTCTCCCCAAATAATGAGCGGGAAGGGCGCCAAAAATTGGCCATTTTAAAGGGGAACATATAGTACAAGTTATCCTGACCAAAGGTGGTCTTCGGCTGCCAAAAGCACTGGTGGTGACGCCGTCCTGGGCTCCAGGGTGACCTCCATCCTGCCGCTCTGCTAGTATTGGTCTCGTTGCACCGGAATGGTAACCTTTGCCCGATGCCTTGGCCTGTGCTTGCCCCCTTTGACAAAAGGGGAAACAAGGACACTGCGCAGGCCGGTGCCCGCCTGGTCTCGATCGTCATGGCTTGCGTCACGGGCTCCTCGCGAGGTACCCCTGCCTTGATCTCTCCGCCTCCTCGCGAGCCTGCCTGATGTGGCTGCCTCTGAGGAAGCTTCCTGTCGTCCGCCCGGCGAGGCTTGGCCCCTCGCGAGGGTCTTGAGCTTGAGCTGATGAAGATGGGCCGTGCTGGGACCCACTTGAGCCATGCCGCAGGCCGCAGGCAGGCAAGTCTGGGGACCCCCGTTCCTAGAACGCTGACAAAAAACATTACTGCGTGTGTTGCACATCTAAGTCATCAATTTTGCATAAGTGTTAGGATGTGTGTCCTTTTCAAAGGACATTCGGAGATTCTAAGATATTTAGATCACACCTCAACTTGCTAAATCTCTTCTCGTCCAAGGGCTTTGTGAAGATATCGGCCAGCTGTTCTTCAGTCTTCACATGCTCAATAGCGATTTCGCCCTTCAACACATAATCACGAAGGAAATGATGACGATTTTGAATGTGCTTTGTCTTCGAGTGTTGAACTGGTTATGAGCAATCTTGATGGAACTCTCATTGTCACAGTAGAGAGGGACAATCTTCATGTTGATGCCATAGTCCTTGAGGGTTTGCTTCATCCATAGCAATTGAGCACAGCAAGAACCAATAGCAATGTACTCAGCTTCAGCAGTAAACAGTGATACGCAATTTTGTTTCTTCGAGGACCAATAGACCAAGGATTGTCCGAGGAAATGGCATGTGTGTGATGTTGACTTGCGGTCCACATGATCACGAGCATAGTCAGAATCTGAATATCCAATGAGATCAAAAGCCGAGCCCTTGGGATACCATAATCCAAGTGTTTGTGTGTGAGCTAGATATCGAAGAATATGCTTCACAGCCTTATGGTGTGATTCCTTCGGTGTAGCTTGAAATCGGGCACACATGCAAACACTAAGCATAATATCTGGCCTAGATGCACATAAATACAATAAAGAACCAATCATGGAGTTGTATCCCTTTTGATCGAAGTCAATACCATTTTCATCAATGCATACATGGCCATTTGTAGGCATAGGGATTTTGACTCCTTTGCCATCTTGCATGCCGAATTTCCTCAGTAAATCCTTGAGGTATTTCTCCTGAGATATGAATATGCCATTGCACCATTTACGAATCTAAAGACCTAAGAAGAAGTTCAATTCTCCCATCATAGACTTTTGATATTCTTCACTCATCATATAGGCAAATTCATCACTATAACGTTGGTCAGTACAGCCGAAAATGATATCATCAACATATATTTGGCAGACAAACAATTCACCATCATAAGATTTTGTGAAAAGAGTTGGGTCAAGTGAACCGGGTTTGAAGCCTTTCTTCATGAGGAATTCCTTCAAAGTATCATACCACACCCGAGGGGCCTACTTGAGGCCATAGAGGGCCTTATTGAGTCTGAAGACTTTGTGAGGATGCTTTGGATCTTCAAAACCTCGGGTTTGAGCAACATATACTTCTTCCTCAAGCTTACCATTGAGGAATGCACTTTTCACATCCATTTGATGTAAGATGATATCATGATAGCCTCAAGTCTAGCAACAGGTGCAAAAGTTTCATCAAAATCAATTCCTTCAACCTATTTTCTCACCACAAGGCCATTTTCATCTTGCTTGTTGCGGTAGATCCACTTTGTGCCAATGATATTGTGCTTGCGAGGATCTGGACGTTTAACCAATTCCTAGACATTATTGAGCTCAAATTGATGTAATTCCTCTTGCATAGCTCGAATCCACTCAGGCTCCAAAAAAGCTTCATCTACCTTAGTGGGCTCTGTGATAGAGATGAAAGCAAAGTGCCCACAAAAGTTAGATAAATGTGAATCTCTGGAGCGTGTGCGAACACCTGGAATGTTGATGTCACTAATGATTTTCTCAATCTACACTTCATTTGCAACGCGAGGATGAGCTGGTTGTCGTTGAGGAATTTGATCAGCATTTTCCTCAGTACCATTTTCTTTAGGTGCATCGGCATGTCGTTCTTCACGTTCTGGAACAACTTCTTCAGCAGATTCTTCGGTAGGAATGACATCCTCAGTAGCTTTGAACTTAATAGATTCCTCAGGTGGTATCTCATCTGTCACAGGAGGTAGGTGCCCTCTTTGCGAGCCATTAGTTTCATTGAACCGCACATCTACAGTTTCAACAACCTTGTGGTGATAACTGTTGAACACTCTGTAGGTGTGCGAGTCCTTACCATAACCAAGCATAAAACCTTCATATATTTTCAGTGCAAATTTAGAACTGTGATGAGGATTTCTAATCCAGCATTTAGCACCGAAGACTTTGAAATAACTCACATTGGGTTTCTTGTAAGTGAGGAGTTCATATGGAGTCTTCTTGAAGAATTTGTGAAGATATACCCTGTTGATGATGTGGCACGCAGTGTCAATTGCCTCAGGCCAGAAGCGAGTAGGTGTCTTGTACTCATCAAGCATAGTGCGAGCCATCTCAACAAGAGTCATGTTCTTGCACTCCACGACGCCATTCTGCTCGGGAGTATATGGAGCAGATAACTCATGAGTGATACCAAGTTCATTAAGATAGTCATCAAGACCAGTGTTCTTGAACTCAGTTCCATTGTCACTTCTGATGTGCTTGATCTTCACACCGAAGTTGGTTGAAGCCCTCGAGAAAAATCGTTTGAAGACTTCCTACACTTCAGTTTTGTAAGTGATGATATGCACCCATGTATATCGAGAATAATCATCAACAATGACAAAGCCATATAAAGATGCAGCATTACTAAATGTGGCATAGTGAGTGGGGCCAAAGAGATCCATGTGAAGCAATTCAAATGGACGAGTGGTAGTCATGATGGTCTTTGAGGGATGCTTGGCCTTGGTCATCTTTCCAGCTTCACAAGCTCCACACAAATGGTCCTTGAGGAATTTGACACCCTCGATGACAATGACATGCTTCCTCTTCGCGAGCATGTGCAAGTTCCTCATCCCAGCATGACCAAGTCGTCGATGCCATAGCCAGCCTTCTGAAGCTTTTGCAAGTAGACATGTAGAAAGTTGTGGTCCTGTAGAGAAATGAACAATATACAAATCTCCTCTCCTAAAGCCTTCGAAGACTTTGGAATTGTCAGCTTCCATGATCACAACACAACGATACTTGCCAAAGACAGCAACCATATCAAGATCACAAAGCATTGAGACAGACATGAGGTTGAACCCTAAGGACTCGACAAGCATGACTTTGTCCATGTGTCGATCCTTTGAGATTGCAACCTTACCTAGACCCAATACCTTGCTTTTGTCTTTGTCTACGTAGGTGATATGCTTCAGATGCGGTGGAGATAAGGGAGCGTCCATCAATAGATTCTTGTCACCAGTCATGTGATTCGTATATCCACTATCGAGGACCCACTCAGTGGCTTTGGGTTGACCATCCTGCAGATGAATTAGTGTAGCTTACGAACTCATATACTTCATCAATGAAGAATATGATATCAATTTTATCAAGCAATAGAACAGATAAAGCAGTATGAGGACGTGAGAAATGAGAATTCATTTCATCATGATTAGCTTGCGTCCTTTCAAGCATATTGAGGTCTCCAACAAATTCTTCAGACGTTTAAGTTCGTCTGGAGACCCGTCCCTGCATAAGAGATTAGTTCTTTTTCTTCACCACCCACATCTGAAGGGGTGGCAAAGAGTTCATCATTCTGCGAGCTCCATAAGAGAAAGGTGTCATAGATGCCAATCCACTTCGTTTCACATTAGAAGGGTTAGGGTAAGCATAAGAGTAAGCAGAGAAATTCTTCGAGGAATTATGAACATAATGATTTGAAGAATAATGCACATATCCATAATCCTTAGATCTTCCCTGCGAAACAGAAGGGTTAGCACGATGATGTTCATATGAGGACTTTGATCCTTTTGAGGAATTTTATCCACGTGAGGAATTTGGTTCGTATAAGGACTTGGATCCATATGAAGAATTTGGTCCATATGAAGAATTTGATCTAGGGTTCATATTCTTCACAGGTGGTGTCATGATGACATTCACCTGAAGATTTTCAAGGCATCTTTGGGAACCCATATTTTCTTCATGGGAGGACCGTTCCAGTATTTATTGCCAACATATCTAGCAAATACTTCACCATTCTGATTTTTGAACAATTTATAGTTGGAGTAAAATGACTCATCAGAAGAATATGAAGATTCACATGTAAAGCCAGATAACGTAGCTGGATCCATTGAAGGTCCCTTTGCAGCAACCCATGATGTTTTGGGATACTGCTCAGGTTTCCAGTAGGTCTCATCAGCATTGAGTTTCCTCTCAAAGGCAATACCCTCTTTCCTGGGGTTCCTATTGAGGATCTGCTTTTAAGCACATCACAAAGAGCCTGATGCCCTTTTAGGCTTTTGTACATGCCTGTCATATACAATTCCTTCAGCCCTGCATCATCAGTGATACTAGCAATGTCCTCAGATGAGGAATTAGTGATAGCAAAGACAGTTGAAGAATTTGCAGCAATGGAAGCATTTGAGCATTCAGGTGAAGAATCAGCAGATTCACGTTCAATGCACTGCAGACATGGAGGAATAAATTCTTCCTGAGTAGTGCTAATTTGTTGAGCAAGTAATGAATCACGCTCCTTCTGAAGATCTTCATAACTCACTCTTAAATGCTCAAGATCTTGCTTTCTTTGAAGAAATTCATAAGAAAGCTTCTCATGATCAGACAAGAGAGTGTCATGATGACCTTAAAGATTGTAAAATTTGGACTGAAGTCTCTGAAGATTTTCAATCAAAATTTTAGTGCGATCCATTTCCTCGCCCAACATATCATCGCTTTTATCTAGCATGTTTTGAACTTTTTCCAGAGCCTTTTGCAGTTTCACAACAATCTTAGCAAGTTTCGAATAGCCGGGTTTGAGGTTTTCATCAGATTCATCCTCACTTGATTCAGAGGAGGGATATTTGAGTACCTTTGAGCCTTTTGCCATGAAGCAATAGGTGGGATTGTAGTTCTCATCACCATCATCAGTAGTGTTGGGGAGGTCCTTTTCGTCAGAGTTGAAGATGGACTTGCTGACGAATGCGGTAGCGAGTGCTAGGCTCACCACACAAGAGTCTGACTCCTCAGATTCCTCCTCTTCCTCATTTTCCTGAGATTCAGCCTCAGAGTCCATTTCCTTGCCAATGAATGCCCAAGCCTTCTTAGAGCTGCTCTTCTTGTGAGATGAAGACCTTGAAGGTTTTGATGAAGACGACTTTGAAGATTTCTTCTTCTTCTTCTTTGAATCATCAGAACTGTAGTCCTTGTACTTCTTCTTCTTTGATTCCTTTTCCCAATGAGGACAATCTTGAATGGATTGACTGGGTTTCTTGCATTTGTGACAGAGTCTCTTCTTGTAATCACGGGATGAGGAATCTGATCTCAAGTCACCACTTCTTGAGGATTTTCCAAAATGACCACGTCTTGAGAACTTCTGGAATTTCCTCACGAGCATTGCTAGCTCCTGGCTCAGTTCTTCAGGGTCACCAAGGCCGCTACCAGATTCTTCACCTTCAGATTCAGACACTGCCTTGGCCTTCAGAGCCCATGATCTGCCATAACTTGGTCCATAGAGATCTCTCTTCTCAGCAGATGGAACTCCTGAGTGTTTAGTCTCTCGAGGATATCATTGGGATCAAGTGACTTATAGTCTCCATGTTCTTGTATCATCAATGCCAAAGTATCAAATGAGGAATCAAGCGATCTCAGCAATTTTTTCACCACCTCATGGTCGGTGATGTCAGTGGCACCAAGTGCTTGAAGCTCATTTGAGATGTCAGCGAGGCGATCGAAGGTTTGCTGAACATTTTCATTGTCGAGTCTTTTGAAGCGGTTGAAGAGATTGCAAAGAACGTCAACTTGAGTGTCACGCTGTGTTGAGACTCCTTCATTGACCTTGGACAACCTGTCCTAGATAAGCTTTGCAGTCTCCAAAGCACTCACTCTGCCATACTGCCCTTTGCTCAGATGGCCACATATGATGTTCTTCGCTTGAGATTCGAGTTGCTTGAATCTCTTCACATCAACATCATCGATGGTAGGAGTGACAGAGGGAACGCCATTTTCCACAATGTACCAGAGATCGTTGTCAATTGCCTCAAGACGCATGCACATCTTATTCTTCTAGTAGGGGTAGTCCGTCCCATCGAAGGTAGGACACCTAGAAGAAACCTTGATCATACCTGCGGTCGACATAACTAAAACTCCAGGCGGTTAAACCAAAATCACACAGAACAAGGGAGTAGCTTCCTCTGATACCAATTGAAAGTGCGTTAAGTCAACTAGAGGGGGGTGAATAGGCGATTTTTATGAATTCTTAACTGAGGAATTTCAGGGTGAGGAAATTCCTAAGAGAAGAACTACTTGCAGTGGAAAAGGTACTCAGATGTAAACATAACAGAACATAAGCATGGTCTTCATGATGGAATGAAAACAAGCACAGAGTACGGAAAGCATAAACACAGGATGAAGACTAATACACTGAAGAAATTGAACTGAGGAAATTGAGAAAGTCTTCAGTCAAGGTTTCAAACAGATATGAACAAGCACATAACACGGTAATGAGGAAATGGAAGGGTTGAGGAAATAGAACCAGTAGGCTTGGTGAAGACAATGATTTGGTAGACCAGTTCCAACTGCCGTGACAGTTGTACGTCCAGTTAGGGCGTCTAGGTATTCAAACCTGAGGACACACAGTCCCGGACACCTAGTCCTAAACAGGTAACTCATGACATTTAGTCCTCACAGTATTCCCCTTGAGCTAAGGTCACACAGACCTCGCCCAATCACTCATGGTAAGTCTTCAGGTGACTTCTGAACCTTCACAAACTCGGTCAGAGGGGCCACCCTCCCACCAGCTCCTTTTTACACAGAACAACGGAGCACCTTGATTATTCCCTATCGATATGCAGCGAAAGATACACTACACTAAACAAGCCATAGTCAAATGAGAAGAATTGTGAAAGCATGAAGGCTACCAGCAGCTAGGTAGTGTGGATCAGAATGGAAGATAGTATAAAGCCAAACAGGTAATAGTATTCACAAGTGAAGTCAATCAGATCAGACAAGCAAGCAATGACTTCACGAAGACAAACTGAAAAGTAAAGGAAGTAGGGGATAGAACCAATTGCTTGGTGAAGACAAGGATTTGGTAGACCTGTTTCAGTTGCTGTGGCAATTGTACGTCTGGTTAGGGATGCTAAGATTGAACTCACAAGACCGCGTATTCACCTTATTCCCCTTGAGCTAAGGACACCTAGTCCTCGCCCAATCACTCTAGTAAGTCTTCAAGGTAACTTCCAAACCTTCACAGACTTTGTTCACCAGCGATCCTCAATGACTCTTGGATGCTCAAAACGCGACGCCTTCATCAGCATGCAAACGCTTCATCATATTGAGCATTTGACTCATGTTGGGATTAGGCTTCTGGAAGATACTCTGCAGTTCTAGCACATAGCACGGACAACTTGGCTCATACAAATCACCAGGAGAGGGCAAGGGAAGTGAGCTCGATGATGTCTTGAGCTTTGGCTTCATGGTGAACATCACCTCACATCCACTCAATGACCCATCTCTTCGGATCCCTGTTGTAGCCGGATATAGGAGAGTGGCAAAGAATTGCGGCAGTAGCTCTTCATCCCAGTGCTCCTTGTCAACAACAAATGGGAGCAGACTAACTTCGCGAAAGTAATCAAGAGCCTCTTCACGGCATGGCAGCCCAACAATGGCGTCACAGTCCAGACACTTGTGGGGAAAGATCCGGTCCTAGTTGTATATAATGCATGAGTAGTAGCTACGTTGCTGGTGGCTCCAGAACCTATTATAGGAGATCTTGGGAATCTTGTATGGATTCTTGGCCTTGTTGAAGAAGGTATTGTACTCTCTAAAGATCAAGACACTGAAGGCACTCTGAGTTGTAATAGCACTTGGAAGCCTTGGCAGTCTGGGCTTTGACTTCTGGGTCTGAGGCCTTTGCTCAACATAGTAATCGTATTGGGGACCATGAGCGACAGGATGTGTCATAATTGGCCACTTGATGCTGATAAGCTCACCTTCATGATTGAATGCCCTTGCCATCGTGTGTGGAATAGATGGAGCAACAGCAACATCCGAGGTGGATGTCTGCACATTGTCTTCAAGGGCTTCAGGCTGCACATTATCTTCAGCCATGATAATGTCATTGGCTTCAATGGCAGTGGCATTAGCATCATGAGGTACAGGAGCTTCAGTGGCTTGGACAACTAGCAGGTCAAGCACAATCACATCTTCTTGAACAATTGGATCAACGGTAGGGGGAATAGCTTCACGATCTTATTCTTCTTATTTGTCATCGGCTGATGCAGCTGGAATATATTCAGCCCCTTTGGCTTCTAACTCATGAGCAGTAACGTAAGGAATGGCTTTAGGAAACACTTGGCATGCAACTGATCTTGTGGTGTGCACATCCTCCTCAGGAATGCTCGACATGGAGACCGTGGGCCTAGGGCCTCTGCGAAGCTGTCGCGGCATAACCACGGCCACCTATGGGACCAGCAGGCCCCTTGCTGGTTCGTCAGGGGACATCGTGTTGCACAAAGAGCAGACCAGCGTACGACAGCATGACAGAGAGCACGCAAGCAATTTACCCAGGTTCGGTCCGCTGTGAGGCGTAAGACCCTACTCCTGCTTTAGTGGATTGATGGTGGAATGGGGATGGTGGAGTGCAATACACTTTCCCGGCAGGGGTTGCCGTAGGGCAGCAGTGACTACGCGCATATGGGGGTGTGGGTTCGTCAACTTTCCAACCCTTCCTATGGGTGGCATGGGCCTCCTTTTATAAATCAAGGGGTCACCAAAATGGCATAGTAGTCATTATCCATTGATATGATAGCGAAGAGTGCTATCATACCTAACTCTGTGGGCTGACAGGATCGCGTGCCCAGCAAGGTAGGCCCTTCTCTTGCAGATATATTGCTCCTCTGGCCTGATCTTGGTCCCTCTGAGTTTTATGTTGGTTCTTCAAATCTCTTGGTCCCTCAATATCTGACTTAAGCTGGTGCTTCAATCTTGTTCTTGTTCCTGTGCACAGTCTAGGCTACGAACCCCGGGTTTGTTGCACCGACAGAAGCCCCCGGGCTTGCCCCGAACGCAATTTTGTAACGCCCTCGATGTGGCTATATCTCCCACGTGACGATGCACGACTTAGAAGCATAACCGCATTGAAAGCAATGTCGCAAGTGAGGTAATCTTCACACAACCCATGTAATACATAGGGGAAAAGATACATAGTTGGCTTACAATCGCCACTTCACACAATTACATGAATAAAGCATTACATCATCCAGATACAAACAAGGTCCGACTACGGAACCAAAATAAAAGAAGAACCCCAAATGCGACACGGTCCCCGATCGACCCCAACTGGGCTCCACTACTGATCAACTATAACGAGACAACACAAAGGACAAGATCTTCAGCGAGCTCCTCCTGAGCTTGGTTGCGTCATCTGCACGGTTCGAAGGCACCTGCAAACTGGTTTGGAAGTATCTGTGAGCCACGGGGACTCAACAATCTCGCACCCTCGCGATCAAGACTATTTAAGCTTATGGGTAAGGTAAAGGTAGAGGTGGAGCTGCAGCAAGCAACTAGCATATATGGTGGCTAACATACGCAAATGAGAGCGAGAAGAGAAGGCAAAGCACGATCGATAAAAGTAAGATCAAGAAGTGATCCTAGAACAACCTATGGCAAGCATAACTCCAACACCGTGTTCACTTCCCGGACTACGCCGAGAAGAGACCATCACGGTTACACACGCGGTTGATGCATTTTAATTAAGGTCAACTTCAGGTTTTCTACAACCGGACATTAACAAATTCCCATCCGCCCATAACTGCGGGCACGACTTTCGAAAGTTCAAAACCCTGCAGGGGTGTCCCAACTTAGCCCATGAAAAGCTCTCACGGTCAACGAAGGAATAGACCTCCTCCCGAGACATTTCGATCAGACTCGGTATCCCGGTTCTACAAGACATCCTCGACAATGGTAAAACAAGTCCAGCAAGACCGCCCGATGCGCCGACATCCTGATAGGAGCTGCACATATCTTGTTCTCAGGGCAACACCGGATGAGCGCTCCGTACAACTAAAACCAGCCCTCAAGTTTCCCCGAGGTGGCGCTGCAAAGGACTCTAGTTCGGACCAACACTTAGACAAGCACTGGCCCGGGGGGGTTAAAATAAAGATGACCCTCGGGATGCGCGACTCCCAAGGGAAAAAGGCTAGGTGGCGAATGGTAAAACCAAGGTTGGGCCTTGCTGGAGGAGTTTTATTCAAAGCGAACTGTCAAGGGGTTCCCATTATAACCCAACCGCGTAAGGAACGCAAAATCTGGGAACATAACACCGATATGACGGAAACTAGGGCGGCAAGAGTGGAACAAAACACCAGGCATAAGGCCGAGCCTTCCACCCTTTACCAAGTATATAGATGCATTAATTAAATAAGATATATTGTGATATCCCAACAAGTAAACATGTTCCAACAAGGAACAACATCTCCATGTTCCAACGAGGAACAAACTTCCATCTTCACCTGGAACTAACAACGCTATAACAGGGGCTGAGCAAAGCGGTAACATAGCCAAACAATGGTTTGCTAGGACAAGGTGGGTTAGAGGCTTGGCTTAACGATATGGGAGGCATGATAAGCAAGTGGTAGGTATCGCAGCATAGGCATAGCAAAAGAGCGAGCAACTAAGCAAGCAAAGATAGAAGTGATTTCGAGGGTATGGTCATCTTTCCTGAGATCCCGCAAGGAAGAAGAACGAGTCCATGAAGAAGAAAAACGAACGTAGACGAACGGGTCCTCACAAACGCGACGTTACCGGAATCAACCCGAAGAAGCAAACACCGGAAAGAAGCACACAACATAGTAAACAACCAACACATGAACATGGTATGATATGCGGGATGCGGTATGCGATGCATATGCAAGAATTGACAAGGAATCCATGAACCTGGACTCAACTTGGAAAATCAAGTATGCCACTGGAAAGATTAGATGAAATCGCTTGAAAGCGATACAAAGATCACCGGAATCGGAGTTACGGTTTGGAAATGACGAGCAATTCAAATATGGCACCGGTCTGCGATATACAACAACTAGCACCGGAATCTTGTTGCATGGACTGATGTCAGTTCGGGGATGTAAATCTCATGATTTAGAGAGGAGGGTGATGTATCTAACCGAGAAGAACAAGAAACTGAAGCTGAAGATGAAAAAGAGGAACGAGCTTATGCAAGCATGGGGATTTATCATAGTTCTTGGTATTAGCATTGTGGCCACATTTGTTTCTGGGTGGTTTAATAATCCATACTAAATGGATTTCTCTTTGTAGTGTATGTTGTGATGGAGCTTGGTGTGGGTATGTATTATCACAGGACAATGCTGTGATTTGGGAATGTTGTGATGTTGCTATTTGGAAATGACTCAAGAATCTTGCTTTGATCGATGACTGAAATAGCATAGATTGAAATATTTGAACAAATGATCTGTTGTGACAAAATAGGAGCTCACAAAAATATTTTAAAGTAGCATCTCACAAGATAGCAGCTCACATAATATTCCAAACTAGCAGGTCACAAAAGGAGCATTGCACATTCAAGATAGTAGCTCACAAGTTCACCATTACATAAGTTCATAATTTCAGCATCACACACTTAAGGTAGCAGCTAACAAGTTCACAAATAGTTGTTGAACAACAAGAATAGCAGTGCCCTAAATGATTCCAGTCACAGGTCTTTCATCTTCTTGCTCCTGGTGTTGCAAGCAGGGTTAGTTAAGAGCCTTGAACTCCTCCTTGTGGTGACAGTTTTGCTCACTTCTTTGCTTAGCTGGTTGCTTCCAGTTACAGATCCTACTATAGGATCTGGTGCAAACTTGAGACTCTTCTTGGCTGGTGACATCCCTCTATCAGCTGCCCTTTTGTAGTTCTTCCTTGGGCTATAATGGAAATGAGAACATTAAATGCAGCAAAAAGGAAATGAGAACATCAAATAAAGCAAGAAAGGAAATGAGAACATCAAATAAAGCAAAAAAGGAAATGAGAACATCAAATAAAGCAAAAATTGAAATGCGAACATCTATAGCAGTTGCACCTTACAGCAGATGACACTGTTGGTGCATCTGTAGCAATTGGAGCATCAGGTTCAATCTCTATAGCATTTTTAGGATCAGGTTCAACCTCTGTAGCATTTTCAGCATCAGGTTCAACCTCTGTAGCATTTTCAGCATCTGTTTCAACCTCAGTAGCATTTTCAACATCTGTTTCAGCATCTAAATGATCATCTGTTGCATTTTCAGCCCCCCAGTGCTCTTCTTCCCCAAAAGCTGGGTCAATGGATTCCTTGCAGTGAGTGCCACGATGGCCAAGCCTTCCACACCTGCCACATTTCTTTCTCCTTCCTCCAAGTCCTTTTCCCTCAGATTTTGCCCTAATTCTTGTCTTCCTAGGTCTACCAGGGGCCCTGTTTTGCAATGGAGCAGACAATTTAAACCCAGGGTCCACCACATCCCACTGTTGTTTGCCCTCCATTGCAGGCAAATTTTCAGCATAAGTAGCATTGCATCTAGCAACAGAAAAGTACTCATGTACATACTGATCAATCTCACTTACTGGGCCTCTCATTGAAGTAATAAAATACAAAGCATGTATGCAAGGCTGTCCAGTTAACTACCACTTTCTACAATTGCAAGTCCCAGTGGCCAAATTTACTGGATATCTCCACTCTCTCTTTTCCTTGTCAACTGATGTGATCTCTGCCTCATATGTGCTTCTCTTCACTATCTCCATATCAAGGTCCTTAGATTTTGCATGAAGCATTTTCATGACTTTGGGGATTATGATGTGGCCAATGAATGTAGCAGCTGCAATCTGCTGTCTGAGATCAAACTTCTCCATTATAAACTGTCTTATTTTGTCTAGCAAGTCCACAATGTGTACACCCTTCCATTTTTTAATATTTGAATTAAAGGACTCAGCTAGATTGTTATTAACATAATCTACTTTACATACTTCATTGAACAGTGACCTTGCCCATAGCTTGGTATGATGCTCCTCTAAGTACTCCTTCACACCAGCCTTACTGTGCAACTGCCTAAGATGGTAGTTGTGTTTCTTTATGATGTATGTCAATGAACAGGGCCATAAATTTTCATTAAAGAATTTTCCTCTAAACTTTTTTGTGAAATTTGCAGCCAAATGCCTCATGCATTCTCTATGCTCCACACCTGGGAACACATCTTCCACTGCAGTCTCCAGGCCTTTGCATGCATCAGTGTGGATAACAAGACCTGGTGGGTGTCCTATAAGCTCTCTTAAGTTCTGAAAAAACCAAGTCCAACTGTCTATGTTTTCACCCTCTAGAACTCCATATGCAACTGGGAAGATCCAATTGCAAGCATCCACAGCAGATGCACTAACTAGTTGCCCTCTAAATCTGCCATTTAATGCAGTGGCATCTACTGCAAGATAAGGCCTACATCCATTCAAAAAACCTTGCCAACATGCTTTGAAAGAAACAAATACTCTTCTAAAGCACTCTTTCTGTCTACTCTTCCCATTTAGTTTGTACTGCACAGTGTGTTTATCAATGGTAACTACACTACCAGGAGATGCTTTCTCCACTTCTGCCTTGAAGGTATACAGTAACTGGAAAGAGTCAACCCACTTACCATAGATATTGTCAAGTGCCATTTGCTTCCCATAGAATACTCTCATATATGGAACTGCCAGGCCATACTTCTTCTTCAAATTTTTCTGCAATTCTGTTGGTCCCACTTCTGAATCCTCTAAAACCCAGGTCTTCACAGCATCAGCAACCCATCTACTCTTAGCTGACTTCAATCTTTTTCTCCTGTTCACACTGGGACATGTATGAGCAGTTTTGTTCACCTTAACCTGCATTCATGAAAGTTCAGACACATGTTAGAACCTATGTACTGCAACAAGAAAACAAAATACAGTATCAATGCTGCTAACTATAAGCACAATGCAATGTTAGTTGCTATATATTAGATACCTGAAACAGTGTGCTATGTCTCATTAAGGAGGCATGCATCCTCCATTGACACCTCTTATAAGCACAATGCACTGTCAACCTAGTACTGTCACTCTTGTCTATCACAAATTCACTTTCAGTCTTTATTGAGAAGGTTGCAAGAGCATTTCTACAGTCTAAAGCACTGGAAAATATTGTTCCCTGTGCCAAAGAAGGATCATCTCTATTGTATTGCACATCTGGTCTTTCCTCATCAGATGTTTCAGAGTATCCCATGTCCCTGTCCTCCTCCTTCTCATCTTCACCTGCCTCAGCAAACATGCCTTCAGGCGGTGGAACATAATCTTCCCCCTCATCATCTTTCTCCTTGCCCTTCTTCCTTGTTACAAACTTTGGAAACAACTTTTCATCCTCATCATCACTTGGCCAATCATCTGGTAGTCCCTCTTCAGTATAGGGGTCAACTGAATCTCTACTCTGAGAGGGACATGCATTCTTAGGAACTTCTACAGTAGGTGTTCCTGGTGCCTGCATGGAACTGCTGCTGCCTCTACTATGAGCATTTTTTTCGTGCCCCTTGATTGGCTGGTCCTACCTTTATCTCTAGACCTAGACTGAGATCTTGTTCCTCTGCTCTCTGGCTCTCCTCTCTTCCTTTGTATGACACTGATTCTAGTTTAGCAGGGAAATAATCATGTATTGCAAACATGATACCAAGCTCATCATCACACTGGACAGGGACCCAAGCTGTTTTGTCAATGTCCCAGTACCTGAATTCCACTGCATCATATAGACCCCATGGATATTGAGCACATATGGCAGATCTAAACTGATTAAAAGTCCATTGATTGTCAGCAACAAAAGGAAAAGAGAATCCTGTATTGGTTGCTTTTGTGCCAGCTCTAGCTAAAAGTGTGGTTTCCATTCTACATTCCATCCCAACTGCTCTATCGGGGTCGATCCTATGATGACCATGGAAAACAGAGACAGATCCCAATCATATAGACCCCATGGATATTGAGCACATATGGCAGATCTAAACTGATTAAAAGTCCATTGATTGTCAGCAACAAAAGGAAAAGAGAATCCTGTATTGGTTGCTTTTGTGCCAGCTCTAGCTAAAAGTGTGGTTTCCATTCTACATTCCATCCCAACTGCTCTATCGGGGTCGATCCTATGATGACCATGGAAAACAGAGACAGATCCCAACGCCATGAGCACTATGAACTAGGTCAACAAATCCCAAATCGAACTACAAATGGCATGAGACTCCGCCAGATTAGAACTTACCCCGCTGAAGCATGCTTCTGTGGCTGCGGTGCTCCCTCGTTCGCCGCCGCCGCCGCTGCTGCCGCTGCCTCTGCAACAGCTATCCCCATCCATCCGCCGCCGCCGCCATAGTAGAGTGTCGCGCAAAGTCAAATCTGAAGCTCCACCATGGCTGCCATCAGGAGATCGAGCCTTGCGAGTTGGATCGAGCGAGCTAGGGTTAGGGTTACGGCGGGAGGCGATTTGGGGGAGAAAGAGAGAGCGTACGGCTCAGGCGAGAGAATGAGAGGGAGAGAGAGTGAACTGGTGACCTGGGCCCAGGTGTAAGGACGGAGGGGCAAAAATGTCAAAGAAACGGCCGCTTACCAGTCAAACAGCCTTGACTGGACGGAAACGGCACGGAAGGGCAATTCTATAAGGGAACATGACGGCGGAGGGGTATTTTTGAGCAGGCTTGCGAATTAGGGGCAAATGTGAGTAGTGGGTTCGAGTTAGGGATACAGATGTAAAAGACCCTTATTTTAACCCCCCCGGGCCAGTGCTTGTCTAAGTGTTGGTCCGAACTAGAGTCCTTTGCAACGCCACCTCAGGGAAACTTGAGGGCTGGTTTTAGTTGCACGGAGCGCTCATCCGGTGTTGCCCTGAGAACGAGATATGTGCAGCTCCTATCAGGATGTCGGCGCATCGGGTGGTCTTGCTGGACTTGTTTTACCATTGTCGAGGATGTCTTGTAGAACCGGGATACCGAGTCGGATCGGAATGTCTCGGGAGGATGTCTATTCCTTCGTTGACCGTGAGAGCTTGTCATGGGCTAAGTTGGGACACCCCTGCAGGGTTTTGAACTTTCGAAAGCCGTGCCCGCGGTTATGGGCAGATGGGAATTTGTTAATGTCCGGTTGTAGAAACCCTGAAGTTGACCTTAATTAAAATGCATCAACCGCGTGTGTAACCGTGATGGTCTCTTCTCGGCGGAGTCCGGGAAGTGAACACGGTGTTGGAGTTATGCTTGTCGTAGGTTGTTCTAGGATCACTTCTTGATCTTACTTTTATCGACCGTGCTTTGCCTTCTCTTCTCGCTCTCATTTGCGTGTGTTAGCCACCATATATGCTAGTCGCTTGCTGCAGCTCCACCTCTATCTTTACCTTACCCATAAGCTTAAATAGTCTTGATCGCGAGGGTGCGAGATTGCTGAGTCCCCGTGGCTCACAGATACTTCCAAACCAGTTTGAAGGTGCCTTCGAACTGTGCAGATGACGCAACCAAGCTCAGGAGGAGCTCGCTGAAGATCTTGTCCTTTGTGTTGTCTCGTTATAGTTGATCAGTAGTGGAGCCCAGTTGGGGTCGATCAGGGACCGTGTCGCGTTTGGGGTTCTTCTTTTATTTTGGTTCCGTAGTCGGACCTTGTTTGTATCTGGATGATGTAATGCTTTATTCATGTAATTGTGTGATGTGGCGATTCTAAGCCAACTATGTACCTTTTCCCCTATGTATTACATGGGTTGTGTGAAGATTACCTCACTTGCGACATTGCTTTCAATGCGATTATGCCTCTAAGTCGTGCTTCGTCACGTGGGAGATATAGCCGCATCAAGGGCGTTACAGCATCGTTGGGGTAGGGCCTAATAAGTGCATAGGCAGGGTTGCTGAAGGGGTTGGCCCCTTGACGTTTCCATTGCTGCTTCATTAGCCTTGATTCCAGGCTAGTTTCTAGTTTCCCCGCGCGTCGTGTAAAGACAATAGTGGAGGGCCCGCTCCAGTGATGGCACATGAATGACTTTAACGCACGGGGTAGAAACTGCCAATTTACTCTTCCCACAACGCACCCTTATCCTTGGACACGTATGCTGCATGCATCGCGTGGGGTAGGTAACGGAGGCGCGTGGCACGAGAGAGCATCTTGGAGAGGGTCCGCCCGCCTTGAATTGGCGGAGGAGGGTGGTGGTCACCCGTTGATGGAGCAGATGCCCTTCCCCGCTCGTCCTATAAAAGGGAGGGGCGGAGGAGGGCGGAGTCATCCATCTCTGCATTCCCCCTCTTCTTCCCTTGTTCTCGGCTTCCGCCGATGATGCCGAAGAGAAGAGCCTGGGGCCAGCCCCCAGGCTCCTGTTTGGGGTCTCCCCTGGATCTGATAGGAAGGTTCGGGCAACGTGGCGACGACGCTGGGAGTGGCAACCCCGGTGTGCTTGCCGCCGGGTCGCCCGTGGCCTTGACTTCAGTGGGAGGGGAGGCGAACAACACCATGTCGCAGCTCGAGATGGGCACGACGCATGGTAGTCGGCCGCTCCCCATTCTTCTTCCTTTTGCGGCATCAGGGAGGAGCCGTAGAAGAGACACGCCACTAAAGGGGGCAAATTTGGCTCCTCCTGGGCGCGGTTTTCTCGTTGAACAGGAAGGCTCCTTGTATTCTCACACGTCGTGAGGACGTGCGGTGACTTCCAACGTTAGGGTTCCCGGGGACGACCATACTCTCTGTGAAAGGATTTAGAGAGCATGGTGTCTTACGTGGTGGTCGTGCCGAGGTCTTCGGGTGGTAGTGATGCGGACGACAGTGGCAAACACGACACATCAAGAGCGGGGACGACCGTTCCGACGAATCGTGTTTGTCGGTGACTCTGTGCCTCCCATCTGGTCCTCCGATAGTCTCACCATCCATGCCTGCCCTCCGATTTCTTACTCCTTGCTGGGGAGCGGCGCCGTCCTGATCGTGGGGAGGCACCGAATGCCGGTTGTGCCCGCCTCCAGCCCCTTCGACCTCTTCCTATAGGAGATGGACAGCGGCAAAGGCGTAATGGGGTACTTATCTTTTTTCAATCTTAAATCTGTAGGCAACCGCTGAATTTTAATTCAAATGATGTAATCTCTCGAGTCCATCTTTGTGTTCTGTAATGCTTGTACTTGTATTAGCATATAAATAAAAAAGATGAACCTTGTCGGGAACCCATGCAGGGTGGAGTGCCTCTTTAATGAAAATAAACGAGTTTTCCCCAGCAGGATATCCTGCAGGCACCCTCTTTGTCTGCCGGAGGGCTACATCTTCTAGGGGACAGACAGAGGGGCAACCCCCCCCCCACCAGCTCCTTTTTACCAAAGGCCACTTCAACCATCCCGACTAAAGCAACGTTCGAGTAATGGATGGGAGAACCTAAGCTTCAAAAGAGAGGCGAGGTTTTCTCATGCAAAGTTTTAGCCTTATAGAACACTAATGGACAAGAGGTAAAACTTATCTGTTTGGCTCGTCGGGGATCGCTGTGCCGTGCAATCATCTCGTCTCTTGTCGAAGCCAAGTTCACGGCAGGAACCTGCAACTTCATGTAGATGAGAATGAATGCAGGATGCGATCCTACCTATATGCATATGCAAATGCTTATGCAGTCATGTTGGTGTGCTCGTGCATGCATGGAATCTTAGTTAGGGCCCCCCTACAACGCTTCTTTATTTTCTCTTGCACGGGGTCATCGCCCTGGCGTTGTACAAGGGGTTACATGCAGCTGAAGCAAGGCCTGTACAAAAGGGTGGCTGCCGGGTAGTGGCCGGCAGCCTCGCGCCTTACGGGTAGTACTTGCAGAGAGGCTCAATATTCCTTGAGTTTTAAAACTGAGTGCCATCTCTGGTCTCGAGACAGACTACGCCGGGTCTGGTGACGCGTACCACCCAGTAAGGGCCTTCCCACTTTGGTGATAGCTTTTTTGTACCCTTGGCAGACTAAACACGCCTAAGGACAAGTTCACCTTCCTTAAAACACCGGGCATGAACCCTGCGGCTGTGATAGCGGCGCATGGCTTGCTGGTAGCATGCAGCACACGTAGCCGCCCGGAGATGGTTGTCCTCGAGTAGCACAGCGTCGTCTAATAAGTCTCCAACGTATCTACTTTTCCAAACACTTTTGGCCTTGTTTTGGACTCTAACTTGCATGATTTGAATGGAACTAACCCGGACTGACGTTGTTTTCAGCAGAATTGCCATGGTGTTATTTTTGTGCAAAAATAAAAGTTCTCTAAATGACCTTAAAATCAACGGAGATACTTTTTGGAATTAATAAAAACACTGGCGAAAGAATCAACACCAGGGGCCCTACACCCTGTCCACGAGGGTGCAGGGCGCGCCCCCTGCCTGGTGGGCCCCCTAAGGCTCCACCGACGTCAACTCCAACTCTATATATTCATGTTCGGTGATAAAAAATCGGAGAGAAGGATTCATCGCGTTTTATGATATGGAGCCACCACCAAGCCCTAACGTCTCTCGGGAGGGCTGATCTGGAGTCCGTTTGGGCCTCTGGAGAGGGGAATCCGTCGCCATCATCATCATCAACATTCCTCCATTGCCAATTTCATGATGCTCACCGCCATGCGTGAGTAATTCCATCGTAGGCTTGATGGACGGCGATGGGTTGGATGAGATTTACCATGTAATCGAGTTAGTTTTGTTAGGGTTTGATCCCTATTATCCATTATGCTCTAAGAGTGATGTTGCCATGACTTTGCTATGCTTAATGCTTGTCACTAGGGCCCGAGTGCCATGATTTCAGATCTGAACCTATTATGTTTTCATGAATATATGTGAGTTCTTGATCCTATTTTGCAAGTCAATAGTCACCTACTATGTGTTATGATCCGGTAACCCCGAAGTGACAATAATCGGGACCACTCCCGGTGATGACCATAGTTTGAGGAGTTCATGCATTCACTAAGTGTTAATGCTTTATTCCGGTACTCTATTAAAAGGAGGCCTTAATATCCCTTAGTTTCTAATAGGACCCCGCTGCCACGGGAGGGTAGGACAAAAGATGTCATGCAAGTTCTTTTCCATAAGCACATATGACTATATTCGGAATACATGCCTACATTTAATTGATGAACTGGAGCTAGTTCTGTGTCACCCTATGGTTTAACTGTTGCATGAGGAATCACATCTGACATAATTATCCACCACCGATCCATTGCCTACGAGCTTTTCACATATTGATCTTTGCTTAGTTACTTTTCCGTTGCCGCTGTTACAATCACTACAAAAACTACTATTGTTACTTTTGCCACCGTTACCGCTACTTCCATATTACTCTGCTACAAATACTTTGCTACAGATATTAATTCTTTCATGTGCGATTGAATTGACAAATCAACTATTAATACTTGAGAATATTCTTTGGCTCCCCTTGTGTCGAATCAATAAATTTGGGTTGAATATTCTACCCTCGAAAACTGTTGTGATCCCCTATACTTGTGGGTTATCATCGTCACGCCGATGCTGATCTTGCACTACTTCATCGTAGGCAAGCACTTGAGGGGACCCATAAATGAGTTCCATGGGGATAAATGCTTCTGCCCCATAGGCCAGGGAGAAGGGAGTCTGCCCGGTAGCTCGGTTAGGTGTCGTTCTAAGGGACCAACGAACTACCGGCAGCTCCTCGATCCACCGCCTGCCGTGCTTCTGCAGTGTATCAAAAGTTCTTGTCTTGAGTCCATGTAGCACTTCAGCGTTCGCCCTCTCAGCTTGTCCATTGCTCTGGGGGTGTGCCATAGAGGAGAATGAGATCTTGCATCCAGGGGCACGAACATATTTCATGAAGGCATGGCTCGTGAATTCGGTGCCGTTGTCGGTGATGATCCTTGCCGGAACTCCAAAATGACACACCAATTCTTTCAAGAACTTGATAGCTGACTGAGCACTCACCTTTCTCATGGTAGTTACTTCCGTCCACTTTGTAAAAATTTCTATGGCGACGAAAAAGAATTCAAAGCCCCCGATTGCTCGGGGGAAGGGGACGAGGATATCGAGCCCCCAGACCAAAAACGGCCATGATAAAGGTATTGTTTGATGGGCCTGGACAGGTAGGTGTGTTATCTTAGAATGGAACTGGCAAGCTTCAGATGTCGTGACGAGCTCGACCACATCTTGGAGGGTCGTGGGACAATAGAATCCTTGACGGAATGCTTTCCCAACAAATGACCTTGAACCAATGTGTGAGCTCCACATTCCTCTGTGAATCTCAGCCAACAGTTCCTTTCCATCCTCCCGGCAGACACACCTCAATTTCACACTGTTGGGCCTCCTTATGTATAGAGTGTCATCAAAAAACTGATACATACTGGCCCTCTCGGCTACTTTCTCAGCTTCATCTTGATCGCCGGGAAGTTCTCCGGTTTGGAGGAAGCGGACGATGTGCCTTGCCCAATTGGAGCCTAGGGCTCGGCAACGAGGACTAGCGGCACTTCCTCTGCTGCGGGAGCACCAGCCTCGTTCGCCGGGTCCATGGGCCCGGCTAGAGGGGGTGGTCCTGCAGGCTATGAGGAGTTGTTTCCTGCAGGGTCTCTGCCAGGAGCGGACGGCTCGACTGGGAGAGGCTTACCATAGTCCAACTTTCTCCTTTTCCGAGCCATTGTGGCTGGTGATACAGAGGGTTGATAGAGATGGAGAACGAAAGTTCCTGGTTCCATGGGAAGCTTCTATGTAGCACACTTTGACAGGTGATCAGCTACGCTATTTTCCGCATGGGATACGTGCTTTGTTTGCGACCCATCAAAGTGCTCCTCCAATCTCCTCACTTCCTCGACGTATGCTTCCATCAATGGGCGTTGATAATCCTTGTTCACTTGTCTCACCACAAGCTATTAATCTCCTCGTATGATCAGCTTGTTGATTCCCAATTCTGCTATAATTTTGAGCCAAACAAGGAGCCCTTCATACTCAGCTGTATTGTTCTTGGCTTCTTCCCGGGCAAAGTGCATTTGGACGACATACTTCAAGTGCTGCCCGGAGGGGGCAACAAGAAGCACACCAACCCCTGCACCTTGTAGAGAAAAAGCACCATCAAAATACATAATCCATTCTTGGGGTGATTCCTTGCCAGGGATAGCTGTCTCTGTCACTTCCTCATTAGGGGTTGGTGTCCATTCTGCAATAAACTCTGCTAGTGCACTGCTCTAAATAGTTGATGTGCTCTCAAACTTCAAACCAAAGCTGGATAACTCCAAAGCCCACTCCACTATTCTGCCGGTAGCCTCAGGGTTTCGGAGTATCCTTTGCAATGGAAAACGAGTGACAACTGTGATCTCATGGGCTTGTAAGTAGCGCAATTTCCTTGAGGCCATAATGAGACCAAAGATCAACTTTCAGACGCCAGAGAACCTCGATGTAGCCCCTTGTAACAAGGAGCTGACGAAGTACACTGGGCGCTGCACCACTTTCTTCCTTGTCGTGTCCCTGGGGTTGCTCTCGTTGCTGTGCTCATTGCTGTTCTGATCCTTTTCTCACTATGCCGTTATCTGCCCACTTTCTACCTCACCCACTTCTCGCTGTGCTACCAAGGCTGCACTGACCACTTGGTTGGTTGCCACCAAGTATAGGAACACCGACTCTTGGGGTTTTGGTGCAACCAAGGTAGGCACAGATGATAGGTAGGCCTTCAATTCCTGCAGATCTGCATCTGCTTCCGGGGTCCACTTCAAAGGCCCTGCCTTCTTCAAAAATTTAAAGAACGGCAGGGCACGCTCGGAAGACTTGGAAATGAATCTACTTAGCGCGACAACGCACCCTGTCAAGCACCTCACATCCTTAACTGTTCTTGGTGCTTGGATCTGCTCGATGGCTTTGATCTTGTTAGGGTTAGCTTCGATCCCCGATGGGACACGAAGAAACCAAGCAGCTTGTCGGATGGGACTCCAAACACAAACTTCTCCGGATTAAGCTTCAAATTGATTTTGCGCAGACTAGCAAATGTCTCCTCCAAATCCTGGATAAGACTGGTGTTATCCTTGGTTTTGACCAAGATATCGTCCATATAAGCTTCTATGTTTCTGTGTAACTGTGGCTCAAAACCAATCTGAACTGCCCTTGCAAAAGTGGACCCAACACTCTTTAGTCCGAATGGCATGCGGACAAAGCAGTACATACCGCATGGAGTGATGAACGATGTCTTCTCTTCATCTTCTTTGGACATGAAGATCTGGTGATACCCGGAATACGCGTCAAGAAAGGAGAGCAAATCACACCCCAAAGTGGAATCCACAATCTGGTCAATGCGCGTCAAGGGAAATGGGTCCTTCGGGCAAGCCCTGTTGAGATTTGTGAAATTAATGCAAAGCTTCAATTTCCCATTAGCCTTTCGGACTACCGCTGGATTTGCTAACCATGTAGGAATGCAGTACTCCTCTGACCAAACCAGCTGCCTCCAGTTTCTTGATTTCCTCGGCAATGAACTGCTGCCTTTCCAAGGCCGCCTTCTGGACTTTTTGCTTGACAGGTCGGGCGTGTGGGCAGACAACAAGGTGGTGCTCGATTCCCTCCCTGGGAACACCGGGGATATCAGATGGTTGATAGGAAAACACATCAATATTCGCCCGCAGGAAGGCAACGAGCGTGCTTTCCTATTTTTCATCCAGGGTGGCGCTGAAGGTGAAAGTACCGTTAACGCCAGCCAGCTCTGCGAGGACCTTCTTCACTTAGGGTACAAAAAACATGGATCTCTTGCTATTGGAACACTCCAGCACGCCATCAACGGGTGCCGTGCACTCGGAGGGGGCACGCTTCCCGGACTCCTTGTCGGAGGTCCTACAATCCCTCTTCTTTCCTTTGCTTTCCGTGGAGGGAGCTGTTGCTGCCATAGCCTCTCCTGCGACTGCATCCCGGTACATCTTATCCATGCACACAATTTCCTCCATCTCATCCGATGGGATAATGATGACTCCTAGTGGCCCAAGCATCTTTAGAGTGTTATAAGCATAGTGGGATGCTGCCATGAACTTGCCTAGGGCCGGGCGTCCAAGAATCCCATTGTACGGCAGGGGGAGATCAACCACATAAAACGCAACCTTCTCTGTCCGGTAGTTCAGTTCTCCCCCAACGTCACCAGCAACGTAATCTTTCCTTTAGGATGGCTCTTGCCGGGCTTAACTCCTTGAAACATGCTTGTAACCTCTAGCTCTTCTTCTCCTATCTGAAGCTTGCCGATGACTGCTGGGGAAATCAGATTCAACCCGGCCCGGCCATCCACTAACATCTTTGTGACCTTGAGGTTGCGAATTGTCAGGGAGACCAACAATGGCAAGCATCCTACCGCAGTGGTGCGGCCAGGGTGATATCCTCATCAAAGATGATTGGGGTGCGGGACCATTTGAGCGGTTTCCGGGCCTCTGGCGCTGGCTCCACGACATTGATCTCTCATGCCCATCCCTTGAGCTGGCGGTGGGAGGCGTGCGAAGATGGACCCCCATTAATGCATAGCGTGTCAGTGGCCTTCTGAAATCCCTGCTCACTGGTTTCCTCTTCATTCTCTTCATCACTCACATCATCACAAATTTCCTTCTCTTGACCCCTGGCGGCAAGAAGGCCAAGGCTGAGGCCCCCGGCAAGGAAGTTGCTGTTTGTAGAGCCTTCCGGGAAGCCGCTGCCGCCGAGAAAGCTGGGAAAGGCGATGGCCCGCGTCGGCTACCGTGGTGGGGACTACACCGTGGGGACGGCCCCCTCCGTTCGGCCAGCAGTACGGGCGGTTGCTGTCGCATGGGGAGGTCGTGGTGGGCCAGCTCGTCGTGAACCTCCAGTTTCAGCGAAACTGAGCAGGCTCTGGATGGTGGCACACCATTCATCCATCTGCTCAGCCACTAGAGAAAACCTCAGTAGCAACTGAGCTTGCGCCATAGCCTCCATGGCTGTGCTCGGCATAGATGTTGATGACGTCAACCGCACCACTGCCTGGCTCTTAATGGTGCCAGCGGTGGCGACGACAGTGGTGCTGCGTCGACGCAACTATGGGACGACCACCTGGGCAGTGGGGTCGCGAGTCGGTGATTGTTTTGAGAAAGTGTTGTCATCCGAGATTTATTATTATTGCTCGCTAGTTGATTATACCATTGATATGGGTAAACATGAGGCCGAAATGTTATTGTGAATATGGTTAGTTCATAATCTTTGTTGAAAACTTGAATGTTGGCTTTACATATTTGCCACAACAAGATCAAACCGAGTTTGTAAAAGTTTTCTTTCTCACTTTCAGTTTGTCAACTAAATTGCTTGAGGACAAGCAAAGGTTTAAGCTTGGGGGAGTTGATACGTCTCCAACATATCTACTTTTCCACACACTTTCGACCTTATTTCGGGCTCTAACTTGCATGATTTGAATTGAACTAACCCGGACTAACGCTGTTTTCAGCAAAATTGCCATGGTGTTATTTTTGTGCAGAAATAAAAGTTCTTGAAATGACCTAAAAATCAAGGAAGACATGTTTTGGAATTAATAAAAAAATGCTGGAAAAATAATCAAGACCAGGGGGCCACACCCTGTCCACGAGGGTGCAAGGCGCGCCCCCTGCCTCTTGGGCCCCCCTAAGGCTCCACCGATGTCAACTCCAACTCTATATATTCACGTTCAGGAGAAAAAATCAAAGAGAAGGATTCATCATGTTTTACAATACGGAGCCGCCGCCAAGCCCTAATCTCTCTCGGGAGGGCTAATCTGGAGTCCGTCCGGGGCTCCGGAGAGGGGAATCCGTCGCCATCGTCATCATCAACCTTGCTCCATCACCAATCTCATGATGCTCACCGCCGTGCGTGAGTAATTCCATCGTAGGCTTGCTGAACGGTGATGGTTTGGATGAGATTTACCATGTAATCGAGTTTGTTTTGTTAGGGTTTGATCCCTAGTATCCATTATGTTCTAAGATTGATGTTGCTATCACTACAAAAAAATACACTTCCGTGATGATACGTGTTTGTCACAGTAGGTTGCGTTTTTTGTCATGCATGTACATCCATGACAGATTTATGACAGAATCAAGATAGTCATACCTGTGCTGTCGTAGAAGTGTTCCATGACATTACCAAAATTATCATCACGGAAGTGTCCACTTCCATGACGATAAATCGCGCGTCACAGAAGTGCTTTCGTCAAGGGTGACCGACATGTGGCATCCACCGTAATGGAACGCCATTAAGCTATTGGGTCGGGTTTTGGATCAAATAACCCGTTAACAGCCTCGACCAATGGGAAATTTCCATGTGAAAATTCTTATTGGCCGGACGAAACACGTGTCAGCTCGTTAGGGGGTCAGATAGGCGCCTATGATACGTCGACACGTGGCACGGCCCAACAGAGGCCCATTCCTGTGAAAAGGCCGGCCCGTTTGACTTGGTCAAAAGGTGGCGGGCCGGCCCATGTAAAGCCTGTTAACGGCATGTTCGCATATAGCCCATTTACAGCCTGCTAACCCAAGGCCCATTACACCCTATCTGAATTAGGCCCAGTAGCGTCATCTGGGCCATCCAATATGATTCCAGCCCGTTTTCACTTATGGCCCATGTATGGCCCATGACGTCTTTTAGCCCATATGAGGCCCTATGTAGCTCTTGGCCTATTAACGGTCTGTGGTGAAACTGGCCCGTAATGAACAGTGTATCACTTTACACCCATTAACTGCCCGTGGTGAAACTGGCCCGTAATGAACAGTGTATCACTTGATACCCATTAACGGCCTGTTATTCCGTTGGGCCGTTTCCAGCCCATGTTATCTTTCGGCCTTCTCAAAACCCATTTATTCTTGGGCTCATTTCCAGCATTCATTTACTTATGGCCTGTTACTGTCATTTTCTGCTTGTGGGCCAAATTCAGCCCGTGGTTACAGTCGGCCCGTTTGTGGTCCGTTAATATGTTGGGCCGTTTTCATAGCGTCATCAAATACGGCCTATTAACGATGGCCCGTTACGGTCGGCCCATGAACGGACGATTCCAACTCTAGCCCGTTTACGACCATAATGCGGCTTGTTATTGGCCCATGTTTGGACAATCGATCATACGGCCCGTATAAGGCCCATTGATGATATGACCCGTAGAAGGCCCATTGTTTCTATGGCCCGTAGAAGGCCTACTGTCTCTACGGCCCGTAGAAGGCCCACTGTTTCTACGGCCCGTAGGAGGCCCAGCGTCACTACAGTAAATATTAGCCCATGGTTATTGTGGCCTAGTTTTAAAAAATAGGTTATTGCAGCCACTAGTTAACCGCGGAAAAAGTACTGCAATGACTACAAGCAAACAAATAAACAAGACAACAAGGAAATAAATAAGCAAGCAACTAACGCTAGGCTATCATGGCTATTACACATATTACATCCACTGGGCATCAAAGTTCGCCACCAGTGCAAATATAGGGAACAAAGCAGCATATCATATACACTGGCCGTCAAAATTGGCCACCAGTGCAAATAAACGCGGCAGCAAAACAAGAGCATAACTGAAACAACTTCAGAAGAGCTCAAGAAACGTTATCCTGGGTATCCACCATGCTGGCAATAAGCTTAGCAAGCTGATTAGCTTTGTCCTGTTTGGCGCTAAAATCCTCCAACGCTTGCTGTTGCACCAGAAAGTATGCATCTGAATGCTCCAGGGACTTCCGCGGTCCTTCTGCTTCTTGTCGCAGCATAGCTGATCAATGTCTTTCAGCTTGTAGTTGAGACTCAAGAAGCCGAACTGATTCAGACAGTGAGTTTGAATAGCTTGTGCAAGCGGTAGTGGCCAGTAACTCCAACACTAAACCAAGACAGGATGTGTCACTATCCTGAACCTTATCTGCATTACTTCCTTTACCGTTGCTTAATAAGGCACTCTTCCCCGATATTCTGTCAGCATTCTAAAAGAAGAAACAAGCAGACACATAACAAGTTTAGCATGTACTAGTATATGAAACTCATTTCGGTGAACCAGTTCATTAGTAAGGTGGATAGGATTAAACTACCAAGTCTCCTATTGCCAAGTACTAGTACATAATAAAAGCATCAAACAAACATATATCTATGTCCTATGATAGCAATGGAATCTTAAATTAGAACAGTTGTTCTTCAGGTTTAGGCACTTGTTCTACATGAACAGAGTACAGTAAGATGCAAGAATATAATACTTAAAAATAGAAAATGAGCTCATAGACCTTACCACATTCTTGGTTCGGGACCAATACAGAACAAGGCGTTCCTAGTCATCGTCCAGTAAATGTGTCTCAGGAGAACGTAAGGGAATTTGATGAGTTTCTTTGCCGGTGAACTACATTTTCTTAAAGTAATTCCGATACTGCCACCAAGCATTCTTGAAGATAGCAGAGGTATTAGCACATGTTACCTCATCCTGAGTTTCCAAATCGGTCCTTCTCTATAGAGAAAAATGGGAAAATTTGCTGTATTATAACCATCATGGAGGTAGGATGTATGGGACGAAGCAAAGTAACTGCCATGAATAACATTACTTACACATAACTCCTGGACAAACAACTGCAACTGGCATTTTCCTTCATCTTCAGTATAATATTTCCAAGATGGGAAGATGCGCACATATGATTTAACAACATCAAATGCGATAGATGCTAAACTATAACTAGCTGGTTGTGCTTCCTCCATAGGAATAGGCGTACTAACTGGTGGAGTTGGGGTTCGCCGTGATAGTACTAGCCCTTTGGGCACTGGAGCTGCCTTACTAACTGCTCTTGTTTGGGAGCTCTGTGGTGGAGATGGTGCTGTGTCAACAGGAACTGGGTTACTATCGGCTGTGGTTGGGGTTAGATTGGGTGATGCTGGTTCTCTGTCCATCGTAGTAGGGTTACAATCTGTGAGAGTTTGGGTTATGTGTGGTAGGGTTGGTTCTTGTGCATGTACAACCGGGGTGCTATCTCCACCAAGAGGTAGCACTGTTTTATTTGAAGACCATGTTTTTAGTCCGCTAGATACTGGCATTACCCGCTCCAATTCAAATGGCTGATAAACAGGAAACATAGTTGAATGTACAGACATTGTATGAGAGACAGATGCAATAGATAGTGTGAAAAAAGAGGGCATGAAATAGTTGACATGTATATTTTTTAACTAAAACGGATAGCATGACATAATTTCACATATATGATGTCTATCTAAACTGGATAGCATAGCATAACATAATTCAAAGATATGATGAATAACTAAACAAGATCGTAAGACATAATTCACCTACATGTTATCTAAGTAATCAGGATCGCATCATTTAATTCACATATGTGATTTATATGTTAAACAGAGGGCATTCGATATGATGTCTGAACTAAGAACAGGGTGTTGAATATTGTGTATATGATGTCTAAACTATGCAATGCAAGACACCGTATGGATGATATGAGCAGTATAATTGTGCCAAGTTAGAGCATACACCTCAGTGGGGGAATATGACTTGTCATCTGTCTCTGAATCCATCTTTGAGGAGCTATCGAGACCTAGCAAGAGATCTGCTTCGACAGGTAGCACTGTCTGCTCTGAAGGCCTTGTTTTCACTCCAGATTTTTCCATCTCCCACCCAAATGGCTGATTCACAGGAAGAGTAGTTTAATGTACAAACATTGTCGACAAATGGAAATGTAATGAAGAAAAGGATGGGCAAGATATCATTCAAATATATGATGCCTAGTTAAACAGGATGGCATTGCACATTTCACATATATTGTGGCTGGCTAAAAGACATGAGACCGCGTAATTCCCATATATGATATAGAAACTAAACAGGTGGCATTACAGAACATGTCTAAACTAAGCAGATGACATATATGATGTCAAAAGTAGGCACTGCAAGGCAACATATGCATGATATGACTAACATCATCATGCCAAGGTAGAGCAAACACCTTGGGGGGTAAATAGGAGTGGTCAGCAGCGTCTGAATCCGCCTCAGAACAGATATCTTCCTCTGGATTACAATCTGGAGAGGGGTGGGGAGGGTTTGCCATTGAACCCACCATGGAGCAATGTCTCCATGACATTGTATTGCCGCGCAAAACTCTTCTCTTTTTCTCTACATGTTCAGCATGACTGTGTACAATATCTGACATGCATACGAAAAAAATATGGTGAGATTATGTAAGGAGAGCATGCAAAAATTTAGAGTGATGGTAACAACCAGTGGATCGATGTTTTTCCGTTGAACCAAAATAGCCCTAATGGATCGACGTGAATGTATAGTAATAAGTGATGCAACAAGTGTATAACCTCTTTGTCGTAGCCGTGTCGACCTCAGCATCATTGGGTTGGTAGCTGAAGCAGTTGAGGCAGAGGTGGCTGTCGGAGGTGTGGAGGAAGATCTGAGGAATCTATAGACGGCGTCCAGGGCACTGCTCTGTTGTGATGGATCGTTCTGTCGTTGGAGCAGCTCTGGTGAGCCGTAAGACGTCAAGGCTGAAGCAGCACAAGACAGACATCGTCAATCTCAAGTGGGATTCTAATAGCATCTCCAATAGATGATGTAAAATGGATGTAAAATTAACATCACCAAAAACCACCTGACTACACCAGATGAGGTAAAAACTGTTGACTCTGAACTTAACTGTCGAAACTGAAATTTACTGTGGAATCTGAATGCTACTGTCGAAACTGAACGCAATGGTAGCAGAGAGGCACTTGACATGTAGTTTAGGGAGGGCCTACAGTTCATCTTCAATCAGCATCCCCCTGAGCCACCAGCCACCACCGGCCGAACCGCCGGCCCCAGTGCCGCCTCGCCGCCCCGAAACAACTCGCCGCCGCTGCCCCGGCCAGCCCTCTAGGCCCCCACGCCCACCCTGAACCCTAAGATAGATAGTGGGGTACCTCTCCGGCGAGCCCCCGTCCCCACTGCGAGTGGTTCTTCCTTAACTCCGGCAAGCCCCCCAACCCCTGAAAATCGACTGACCCAAAAGTCGATTCAGTCGACTGAAGTGTAGCTTAATCTGGGTAGAGCAGTAGCATGAGCGAGGGGGAGAGCAGCAGAAGCTGGGCGAGCGAGCGATCGAGCGAGAGCCGGAGCAGCAGCATCAGATCCGGCTGGTATGGACGCCGCCGCCGAAGGGGCCTCTTACTGGGGGAGAGCCGCCATGGAGATGTCGCCCGCGGCGCCGGCTTCAAGGTAGCCGCTCCATGGGGGTGCGGGATGGAGCACCGTCGGCGCCAGGAGGTAGAGTTAAGGAGAAGGTGTGATGCGATGAGTGTACAACCTCTTTGGTGGCGCCGAGTAGGCCTTGGTATCGTCCGAGGAGTCGGTGAGGATGCTGCGGTTCCGGTGGAGCAGGATAAGGCGGCGCTGTGGGGATGGAGCAGCCGCGATAGACGAGGCGATCGTCGGAGCAACTCCTTGGAGGTGGAGGACGGGGCGGCTGAACCGGCGGGACAGCAAGATGGACAACGAATCCTCATCCGGGGCGGTGGACGAGGGACGTCGAGCTATTGCGGTGGACAACATCATCGGGGAAGAGGCTCCGGCTGGGCAGCGGTGACGTGGTGGACGGAGGAGGTTGGGGTTTCGAGGCTGGAGCGGAGAGATTATGGCGGCCTGGGATTTCAAATGGCGAAAAGGGGGCGATGGGAGGGGGTGAAGCATGACTTAGGAACGCGCTTGTCCAAAATGTAGGGTGTGTTACAAAAGTACCCCCCACCGATTTGAACTAGCGCCCCTTTCGGCTCAGGGTTAGAAGGGGGATTTCGCGTGTCGGTATTTGGCAGCTAGAGGGAGTTTTCGCGTGCGTTGTAATTTCGGGATAGCAAGGCACGGGTTGTGAAGGCGCCAGTTTTGGGAGCACGATATCTAAATTTTCGGGATATAACAAGACGCGGGTTGAATTTTAGGGACAAGCCTAACGTGTAGTAATATTGTACTTGTACGTACCAAATCAATTCGCACTTCCCTCAACCAAAAAGAAAACGAAAAAAATAAAACTATTCACACCACACAAAGAGAGAGTCTTGCCCTGTTTTACTATACAAATGCTATTCAAAGCTACTCCCTCCTTCCATCTATATAGGGCCTAATGCGTTTTTCGATGCTAACTTTGACCAAATATTAGAGCAATGTTATATGACATGCAACTTACACAAAGCACTCCGTTAAATTCATCGGTGAAAGGTTCTTTCAATGATCTTGTACTATTAATCTTGTCAATAGTCAAAGGCGGTCTTAGAAATCTCATTACGCCCTATATAGGTGGAAGGAAGGAGTAGGAATCCATGTTATGTCCGATTAAATTTTTTCCGCTTGCTGTATAATGCATGTAACCTACTCATACCAACATTTTAGTGCATTCCAAATGTCTATACTACCGCTGCAATTCGAACTAAATTTGAATTCGTTTCTGTATTTCAATAAGAATCTACAATCATGATTGTTACCAACTTCAACCATCATAGTTTCCTTGCTATCCACCAGATATAAATCAGACGGCCTATAATGCAGGATGGCAGGCACACCATCATCAACAACTCCGTTTTTTATAAGAGTAGAGATAAAATATATTAAATGTAGTATACCATGTTCATAACCACACCATGTGTATCACCGTTATATATATTCACACATCCGTCGGTTTGAAACACTATGATAATTCTTCAAATATCTGAATTCGCTTTTTATAATGAAGTATATATGATCTCTATTCGTCTTTTACACCCACACAACCCTCTTATCTTTGTAGCTAGCGCTAACTTTCTCTTGTGCATGCACACGCCCGCATCCCTCTCACCCTCCCTCAGCATTCTCTAGCTCCATCGCGCAAATTCGTCTTTTCACTTTAGGTCGTCCACCCACGGTGTGTGTAGGCCCCCCAGCTCCTTCTTTCCGGCACACATCGATCGATATGCCTCTCTAGCCAGGTGTGCCTAGCACAAACACAAGCTTCCCCTCTTCTCTTGTCACCGTCCATGCCTCACTCCCACCACTCTTTTCATCGTTCTCGTACTCGCACACTCCGCCCCCTTGATATAGTATGCCTCTCGTACCACCTCCTACATGCATCCCTCTCTCTCTATCCTTCTCCTCATGCCTCATTTGCTTCTAAAACACACATGCATGTATACCAATCGATCTCGCAACATATACCTAGATCGACTTTAACTCCCCCCCCCCCCATCGATTGACGTACCTCACAAGTTATGTCTCTCCTTTCTCTTATAAAGGGCGATTGATCTTTTATTACGTTTGCTTACCACAGCCACATCGTCCCCCCTCATCATTCATGCATGCCTCTTGACCCGTCTCTCACACGCACGTGCACAGACAACAACCAGCCACCTCCTCTCTTATTGATATTGCGGGCGTGCCCTCCGTTTGTCTAGCAAGCCTATCCCACCATTTGTTAGAAGCATCTCCACTACCACCCCCTCCAACACTCTAGCTCTGTCTCTCTCCCAACCTTATTCATCTCCTGCACATATGCATGGATGCCGATCGATCTCCCTTAATACATGAGGCTGATCGATCTCCTTAATACATGAGGTAGGCCTCTCTCCTCCTCCACACATATACCAGCCAGTGTACCTCTATAGTTAATTGGGCCTCCCTCTTCCCCCACCTCACACCGATAGTCGAGCGCTGCAGGTAGGTATCCTTGCCACAGAGACAAACTGTACATGTCCCATCTCACGTTCCAGTAGGCCAGCCACTCTATATCTTTGACGTGGGCACACACAAATTCGATGTCACTCTTTATCGGTCGCACGCGCACGCACACATGCACATCATCCCTCTCTTCGATTCTATGGACACCTCAAGCCGATGATACCTCTACTCTCTTCTCGTGGATCGCCCCCTCTATATATATGTTATATCTAGGACTCTATTTCACACACATTGCATATGTTAAATTTTTTGATTGACCCCCCCCAAAAAAACTCTCAAGAACCCACACACTATATCTCTCTAGGTTTGTATCTCTCTCACACAACCCCACGTAGGTGGTGTACGTATACAAGAAGAGAATTGGTGCACCGTGCACGTACTCACGCTTCGTGCCCAGCCACACCCGCGCGGGTACACAGTGGAGCTCATTTCTCCGCAGAAGCTGAATTTGTTTTTCAAACATCAAGTGGCCAGAGACTCGAAAACTTATTTGCCCATTAGTGACTTGTCAGGGCGGTGGATTTTAGTTTGTACTATAATGCTGCATCCACCTAAAGTAACAAAAGTCCTTACGTAAACTTCCTAGTAATTCCCTCTTCGTAGGTGCAGCATTACTCCTAACATTTGTAATATCAGTTTGAAACTTGTAATATTGCCGTGTCCTATTCCTGCGTTTTCAAAATCCTGTTAATCAAACAGGTCCTGAGTTGGTGATGATGTTGTGCCTCCCATCTTTCACCAACAGCTGTCGGATCTAGATCTGACGCATACAAACCAAGCTTCTCCATTTTTGCAAAAAGATGCCCGCACTTGTTCCCTATTTACGAACAACTCCTTGTCTCTCACAATCAGCCTCATCTCCTCCCCACCACATCTAGGAGTAGAAGGCCGTGGAAAAATCTGACGCGATAGCCGCTGCCGGAGCCGTCCACCCCCAATCTTGGTGTTTCGTGCAATGCACGGGCATCTACGCATGGGAAATTATGTTGAACATGGCTAGTTGTAAGCAGGCTAGCTCTACAGCCATGATGATAGTGACTGCAAACGGTGAGGCTAACTATGGTATGCCGAACACGGCGCCTATACTGAGGTGTCACCTCCGGCGCAGGGTCTTGTCACTTCACTGGGAGGAGCAGCATGTAATAATTTGACCAACGGATATTCACTGTGAGGAACTGCCTTTGGGTGAATAACACGTGGCCCCAGGGGGTGGCTGGCCCACCTATCATATAGTCAAAGGCAGGTGCAGTAGAGGGCCGAGGAGTAGAACGAAATCCTACCCACCTACGCACGCTAACCTAGGGCTGAGTGATCACTCGAATCGCAAGATCAGTTGACTAGAAGCTATGCTAGACCCATGGAGACGATGAGCGCGAGCATCAGCCGGCTGTGCCAGATGGTCCACGACGCCGGCCTGCGGCTCGGCACCGAGGAACGTCTCCAGGTAGTATTTCTTGAGGCCGCCAGGGCGAGGGGCCACTTGGACGACAGCTTCGTCTCCTTGTTCGATGAGGTCCTCGTCGGTTTCCTCGACAAGTTCACCGTCGTCAAGAAGCTTGTGGACGACTTTGACGTAAGCCTCCAGCCGACACGCCCAGGCTCTGCAATGCCCGCCACCCTCAACGGCCACTATGGTAACAACCTCTTCGACGCACTGGTGGCCCTGCGACTGCCCGCCGTCGCACCGAAGAATGTCCACCTAGAGGTCGCGCTCGCCGCGAAGCGCCTGGCGCAGCAAGATACCATTGACATAATCACCCACGTCTACGCGCAAATCGTCCACAAGGACTACTACATGCAAGAGGAGGACGATAGGACACTGGCCTTCTTGGAGCGCAGGGCAACCTTGGACGGCACTTTTCAGAAGCACGTTGAGCTCGCCGCCAATGCCGCTGCTCCTCACACGTCGGTTGGTGACCCGGCACACTAGGGCGTGAGGATGTCGTTGAACATTGATGGATCCGTATGTATTTTTATCTTTCCGTCAAATCCATGTAGTAGTATACGATACTACAATAATTATCTTACCTTTCGCATCAACTTCATAATTTTCGTACGTACTCTATGCATGAACGGCGCCAGAACCAAACTTCTCATTACTCTAGGCAAAATCGTTATTTTCTATCTATCGGTCACGCCATGGAGCAGAACCAAATTTTACAAGTTACGAGTTCAAAAGGAAAAGCATGCCATGTTCGCATCGCACCCCCACACGGTTGGTCCGCACGCCGCTGAAGCGGGAATGTGTGCGGTGTTGCTTTTTCACTTACAAGTGGGACCGCAATTGAGAAAACCGACTATCGGCAAACCCCCACCCCGCCCACCGCGTGATGGCTCAGAAAACAGGAGGGAGAAGAGATGGTTGTAGCACGGACTCCATGAAAATTGGTGTCGGATGGGACTCGTGTGGGTGGCGTTTGCCGTACTGCTAGACATGAATGCTAGTTATGGCCCATGCCACCCCACTATATCGAGCCTATATCGAGGTAAGTAGAACAAATTTCCTGAAGTCCATGCTCAGCCCTCCTCTATCTCTCTTCTCAGCCAGCCAGCGGATGCGTGGAGCCCATCGTCTGTTTGCTCACATGCGGCCCCACATGTCAGTGAAAACGGAAGAGGACCCACTGAACCTGCAGATCTTTCACCTCGACGTGCTGGTGATGAAAAACAAATCCAATAAAGATCTTCGGTGGCTGCTTTTGGAATTACTCAAGAGTAGTAAGATTCTATTTATAGTTTAACCCAAGATGCACATCTCGTGGCTTCAACTACCACTCTATTTTCTTTCATGACACGACCTGGATGCTGGATGTCCCACATGTCGGCAAAAGGAGGAAGAACCTGACCAAATCTTCGGTTCTGCTCTCGGATGAGATTAGTGCACTTGTTGATACTCCTACTAGAATAGAGGCTAGACATGAGACTAGATGCGAGGAAGCAACGTCTACTTCTTTACACTCGAAGAAGAAAGAAGCACGCAAGATCGAGCCTCCGCAGATCAACAATGAATGCATCGAGAAGGCACTAATCCAACTTACAGGAGTAGTAAAATGTATTCTTGTGGTTCTTGTTTTCTTTGATCTTGCTTTTCTAGTCAAAATTATCGTTGGAGTTCGGGCAAAACGAAGGTCCATTTGGGGTCGTGCATTGGAGTTGGCCTTATAAGTGGGACCACAGTTAAGGAAACCAACTATCGGCAAACCCCCACCTCGCCCGTCGCGCAATGGCTGAAGTTAGAGAAACGACGAGGTTGAAGAGATTGCTCTAGCACGGACTCCAAGAAATAATATGGTGTTAGATGGATGTCATGGTGGTGGCGTATGTCGTACTCCTGGACGTGAATGCTTGTTCTGGCCCATGCCACCGTACTACTCCTACTACTTACTCCTACTATATAGTACTAGTATCGTGGATTCGAGGTGCTGGTTACGTACAGCGAACACATTAACATATGGCTATAGTAAAAACACCCGCCCAATGCACGAAGCATGTGAAGCTAGTACAAATAGTGTACTACCATTGTTGATTGGCCTCATCCGATAACCTATTGCAATGCACGTACAATTATGTATTCGGAAAATATTTTTTTGCCTCGTCGCACCACTCACTCAGAGAAGCGACTCGAAAGCCATTCATAAATTTGGTAAGTTTATCACATGCATATCATTTTATTACACACAATAGGTCATCATCCCACATCGACAACGAGGATAGATTATAAATACTAAAGTTTTCACCACACAACAAATAACAAGCCATTAAATGAACTTCAACTCAACCATTCCGCGGCATTGGAAACGCTTGCTTTGAACCACAAGTGATTCTCTGGGATGGGTCATCCTTTGACGATCTGGAGACCAACGCAGGACTGATCATCCAGGCTGAAGCGGCCTACTATATCAGTACCAGGGTAGGGAACCACCCAAATGTCCGAGGTATAGACACAGTTGCTTCTCATAAATGTGTCAACATCATTTGGATCACCTTTCACCATCATCGGATAGTTTTGTCCAAGGAAGAGCGAGTTTTCTCCAAGACTATCAATTCTGTGCCAGGGAGAAGGAGTTGGTGCTAGCACACTAGTATCCATCCCGAATACCATGCAACGGGTGTTGGAATAGGTCCGGAGAGTGCGACCATGGGAGACACCTGCTTCCTTAGCAGTAACATCATCAGTGGGCTGTATACACACAAGAAGAGGTGATCCATCGGAATTTGTTGCCAGGCGCCACAGAGTATATAGGCGCTGCTCGTGATCATCACCATCGGCATCTCCCCCTTGGTTATAAATTTTTTCAAGTATAGGTGGTGGGATGTTCACAGGACCTTGGAAACACAAGAAGAAGGTTAATTAGTAAAGGGAAACTTGCTAACCCGCATGCATGTGGATGAAGCAATTATAATTATGGTGGAAGACAAACGTACCAAAACTATGAGGATACCATGCAAAAAGAGTGCCACGAGTGGTGGCAGCAAACACAAGGCCCTTGTATCGAATTGCATCACAGTACTCATTCGTGCACAAAAACTGATTTTTGAGCAATGTCCATCGAGTCAAACCACTAAGGATGGAAACAAGCTTGTCGAAGATAGCAACAACTTCATAGTTGTTATAATTCCAAGAGCGGTTGGGAACTCGACAAATTGCTATCTTTCGTAGAAGACAGTCACCATGATCGTATTTGAACACGCGTACATTACCAGCATGCTCACCCTCTGGGCAGTGTGCTGAGATTTTTGGAAGTGGAACCCGGTGATGAGTGTACACATTCACAAGTTCCCACTCGCAGTTGGACCCAATGTAAACAACCCAATCTCCATTTGCGACCGCCCAAGCCTTGCCCTCAAGCGATGGCATCTTAACATCATATGTATCATTATCAAGCGGCATCAACTTGCACAGGGCAAGGCCTCCGTCGTGCCGGCGCCAGTCATTAGGGTCACAGTGAAGAAGATAGGGGAGATTAAACCGCTCCTTGACTCTTGGGTTCTTTGTAATGATGTTATTAGTTGAGTCGAGAATGGGCTTGAACGAACCTACCATGCTAGCCGAGGTGAAGACGTCACACCGATCAATGAGGTCCTCCACCACGTCATCTTTCAGATCGGGGCAAGAATAACGGGGTCGTTTCTAGCCTGTTCCCTCCATGGAGAAGACGATTGAACAATGGCAGAAGAAAGGGTGAAGGGCTGAAGGAAAATGGAGGAGGGAGAGGAAGAGTGTGCGACAGCAGTTCCAAATCGAGAGGGAAAGGCGAAGAGTCGGTGCACGGTTGCGAGTTTGCCATGGTTCACGAAGAGGCGCCCCGGCCTACACGTCCGTTCGGAAATACTCCTACTACTCGCCGTCGTCTCACTGATATGTTGGAACGGGACCACATGTCAACGAAACATGGTGTGTAATTTCTCGTGCAAAATGCGATCTGGCCGCGTTGGCCCGAGGTGCCGCATTAGTTATCGACCTTTATTTTTTTCATGGCGTGCCGATTAGTTTTGAAGCACGACTAACTGGTACTGTATGTGGAGAGGATGACAGCAGGGACCCGCCAAGGTCATGGCAGTAGCAAGCAAGTGCCTACTTATTTCAAGCCAATAAAAAAATGGCTCCTCCTAGTGGCTTTCTCACATCTGGGTCCCATGCCATTGTCAATGTAGTCAATAAACGAGAGAACTGAACAATGAGTGGCTGACACTAGGGACCCAGCAGCTCACCCAGTTATTTTTGTTTTGGGTTAATTTGATAAATGCCACTCCAAATCTGGTGTATTCGAAAATGCCACTGCAATTTCCGAACTTTGAAAAATGCCATTTCATGCCATTTCTAGTGGCATTTTTCAAAGTCTGGAGTGGCGTTTTTCAAAGTTTGCACACTGCAGTGGCGTTTTTCAAAGTTTGCAAAAATTGCAGTGGCATTTTTCAAAGTTTGGAAATTCCAGTGGCATTTTTATGAATCACCATAATTGGAGTGGCATTTATCTAATTTGTTTTTGAGACGGAAGCAGGGTGTCAACTGGGCTATGCGGGACACTCTCGCCTGTCTAGACAGCCTTTTCTTTTATGTTTACCACAGACCAGCCCAATAGTTTTTTTTCTTTTAGAAAATGGCTAGCCCAGTTCTTTCGTGATTTGTCAAGTAAGTCGCTTTATCAGGCTTGCTGGGCTGCAAATCTTTCAAGACGAGGAGAGCTTCATTCGGCTGGCCGACAAAATGGCCTATAAGTAATGAGAAATGGGATGTACATTTTTAAAACACATCAAACCGGCAATTATTTTCAAATATCTTTTTTTCATTTCGAGATTTTAAATTGCATTGATTTTTATGCGTGGACAATTTATTGTATTTTATATTGATATACATTTATTTTTAAAATCAGTCTGAATGTGACTTGAAATTTCGGGATTAAAAACAGTTTAGACCGCACCGACATATGCAAAATTTCGTATAATTTTTTAACCGTGGCCATAATATGGGCTGTAATGCTAACATAAAGAATATGGGCTCCAAAAAAACCCGTAAGAATTACCAAATGGGCTGTAAATTATCTAAAATAATGGCAGATGGGTTGTATGCTGTTTTCCACATATTTGAGGCTTTCCATAGATGGCCTGTATATTGTTGGATATCCATCCAATGGCCGTCATGCTTCTTCAATCTCTGCTCTTCCTGCTCCAGCCGCTCAAACAAGCGCCGGCGGGACTGCCTGCTCCCTCCTCCCCGCAGTCGGCTGTGCTGCCGCGCAGGCCTCACTGCCCCACCATACTCCCATCGCTGGCCTAGCCATCCCTCTACTCAACCACACCTGCTGTTATTCTCCGGCGCTGGCAGACGAACCAGTAAACCCTCATACATTTGTACTCCCCTCAGCGTGGGAAACAAAAACAACGGCCAAGTCTTCCCTGCCTCCGTGTCGTTCCCTTCCTTGGTCTCGCCATCGTCCACCGCCCTGGTGCTCTCGGCGTGGCATGGTCAGCGTGGTCAACGACCGACATGCATCTGACAGTTTGGTCCATGGCCGCACGCAAGGAAATGCCTCCTTATTACGCGCAAAATAATGATTTCCTCCACCTGACATCTGGGACCCACCGAGACGGCCTCTGTATTTCGCGAAAAAACGTTACCACCGCTGACAGCTCGGACCCACCAGCTATATCTTCGCATGCAAGGAAGTTCCTCCTTATTACGCACAAAAAAATGAATACTCCCCCTACCAGCTAGGACCCGGTATAGTGGGCCTACTAAGTTGACGGGGACGAAGGGCTTTGTCAACTTAGTTAATATGCACGATTCTAGCTTGACTGACCGTACGATGTCCATCAAACGGCTGTAGTGATTCTTCAACCTCTGGTCTTCTTGCTCCAGCCGCCCAAAGTAGCGCCGGTCGTGCCGCCTGCTCCTGCCTCACGTGGCCGGCTGTGCTGCCGCGGAGGCCTCACCACCCCCATACTACTCCCACCACTGGCCAGGCCATCCCTCCACTCCACTCACCCACACCCCCTGTTATTCTGCAGCGACGGCAGCGCAGCCGAACCAGTGAACCCTCGTACTTCTCTCCGCGTGGGCATCCACTGTCGCGCCATCCCCGGCTCCATGTCGTCCCCTTCCTAGGCCTTGCCGTCGTCCACGGCCGTGGTGCTGTCGGCGTGGCGTGGTCAATATGGTCAACGACCGAATTCCATCGGAAGAATACTGTACGTGGAGAGGCTGACAGCTAGGTCCACGGCAGTTGCAAGGAACTTCCTCCTTATTACGCGGAAAATAATTATTCCTCCACCTCACAGCAGGGACCCACCGGACGCCCACCAGTATATCGTGAAAAAACGTTTGCCCCTGACTGCTGGGACCCACCCGACGGGCCACCGTATTTCGGGAAAAAAATGTTCCCCCTGCTGTCAGCTCGGACCCATCGGAAGTGCCTCCTTATTACGCACAAAAAATGAATACCCCCTTCTAGCTGGGACCCACCTTAGTGGCAGGCCGACTGGTGGGCCTACTAAGTTGACGGGGACGGAGGGCTTTGTCAACTTAGTCAATATTCACGATTCTAGCTCCAGTGACAGTACAATGTCCATCCAACGGCCGTATTGCTTCTTCAACCTCTAGTCTTCTTGCTCCAGCCGCCCAAACCAGCGCCGGTCGTGCCTCGTGCTCCTGCCTCCCGTGGCCTGCTATGATGTGGCGGAGGCCTCACTGCCCCCTACTACTCCCACCGCTGGCCAGGCCATCCCTCTACTCACCAACACCCCCTGTTATTCTGCGGCGATGGCAGCCTCACACCGCAGCGAACCAGTGAACCCTCGTACTCCTCTATGCATGGGCATCCACTGCCGCGTCTTCCCCGGCACCGCGTCGTCCCCTTCCTAGGCCTCACCGTCGTCCACCTCCCTGGTGCTCTCGGCGCGGCGTGGTCAACGTGGTCAAGGAACGACTTCCATCGGACGTGGACTGTATGTGGAGAGGCTGACAGCTAGGTCCACAGCCGCAGCAAGGAAGTGCCTCCTTATTACGTGCAAAATAATTATTCCTCCACCTAACAGCGGGGACCCGCCGGACGGGCCACCAGTATTTTGTGAAAAAAATCATTCCCCCCTGACTGCTGGGACCCACCGGACGGGCCACCGTATTTTGCGAAAAAAACGTCCCCCCCCCCGCTGTCAGCTGGGACCCACTGGAACTGCCTCCTTATTACGCACAAAAAATGAATACTCCCCTGGCTAGCTGGGACCCAAGTTTCAGCGCACAGGATAAAACAAGCAAGTTTCACTCAAAAATTACATCCCTAGAACATTCATCCGCCACAAGGCAGGCACCCTTCAGAACATCCTTATAGTAATTCTCGGGCTTGCAATGCTCTTTCCCCGGCGGTGGCCCATCCTTCACAAGCTTCTCAGCATCCAGCTTGCCCCAGTGCACCTTAGCACGGGCAAGGGCCCTACGGGCACCTTCAATGCAGACGGAGCGCTTGATGACTTCGAGCCTTGGACAGGCCTCCACCAGCCGCCGCCCCAGCCTGAAATAGCTCCTAGGCAGAGCCCCTCCAGGCCACAGCCGAACAATGAGGCCCTTCATTGCCTATTCGGCCGCCTTGTGGAGCTCGACCAGTTGCTTCAGCTAGTCGCTCAGGGGCACGGGGTGTCCGGCCTCAGCGTACTGAGACCAGAACACCTTCTCCATCGAGCTACCCTCCTCGGCTCGATAGAATGCGGTGGCATCGGACACACTCCGGGGAAGATCTGCGAACGCTCTTGGAGAGCTCCGGATTCGGGTAAGTAACAAGTAACTCACGTTTATGTGTTTGCTTTGCATAAAGAATGCCTTACCCGCCGCTATCTTCTTCACCTCATCCAACTCCTGGAGGGTCTTCTGGGATTCGGCCTTGGCAGACTTGGCATTTTCAATAGCCACCGCGAGCTCGGACGCTTGCGTCTTCGAGTCAAGCTCCAAACTCTCATGTTTTTCCATGAGAGCCTGGAGCTCTTGCCTCACCTTGCCAACCTCGGCCTCATACTTCTCCCGCTCGGTGCGCTCCGAGGCTGCCCTCTTCTTGGCCTCAACCAGCGCTTGCTTAAGGGTCGCCACTTCAGATGTGGCCCCTACAATAGCCACGATAATCCTGTCATTCTTTGCAATTGCACCTTTTTATATATATTTAAAAACAAGGTATTTCTCACCTGCATTGTCCTCGAGTTGCTTCTTGGCACGCCCGAGCTCTTGCTCGGACCGCTCGTGGTTCTGCTTTAGCGTGTCCACTTCCGCAGTCAGTGCGGAGGACGCAAGCAGAGAAGCCTGCAGATGCATATTGACTCATTTTTTGTTAGACTCCTGTGAATTTTATTTGATCCTCTATTTGGCTTTTACTCCCGAACGCCAAACAGAGCATCAGGGGCTACTCTCTATGCGGTAATATTATTTACACATTCTTTACTTACCTCAAAGCCTGTCAAAAGGCTAGTACAAGCTTCAGTCAGTCCGCTCTTGGCGGACTGAACCTTCTGGACCACCGCACTCATAATAGTGCGGTGCTCCTCGTCGATGGAGGCGCCTTGGAGCGCCTCCAACATATTGTCCGGCGCCTCCGGTTGGACGGGGGCCACCGGCACGGCGGACTAGCTCCTCTTGGAAGGAGGTCCCCCGCCGGACTCTGGAACCTCTGAAGGTTCCGGAGCGGTGTCCGGCCTAGAGCCGGACTTGGAGCCCTGGGGGGTTTCATCCCCTTTACTCCTGGAGTCCGGGAGGTCGCCTTGGAACCTGTTGGGACAACACTTCGGTGTCGTCCGTAGGGTGGGGGGAGGAAGCCGTCAGAAGCGAGTTCACATCCGACGAGTCCAGTGAGCCGCTCGACGACGCGTCGAGCCGGTCTTTGGGTGGGCTGCATAAACATATTCGATGTAAGGGAAAGCTGTGCAATAAACGAATACTATGAATTACTTTGGTATCCGAATACTTACGATTTTGCCAGGGGCTTGGCCCTGGGCTGCCACTCCTCTCTGCCGCCGTCGGCGTCGGTGGAGTAGTCCGGAGGAAGGGTTTTCACCTTCTTGGACCCTCCGGCCTCCCCAGAGAGGGCGGCCTTCCTTTTCTTCTCTCCCCTCGCTTGAGGGGGAGAGGTCTCTTCTTCTTCCTCCTCGTCTTCACGGGAGGAATGCACCTCGGAACCGTCGGACGATGGATCCGACACCACCTGGCGCCGGGCACTCTTTCGAGTCCCCGCGGTCTTTTTTGCGGCCTTCTTCTCCGGCACCACATAGGGTGCTGGAACCAGCAGCTTCGCCAGGCGAGCGTCCACTGGGCCTTTGGGCAAAGGAGCCGGATAGTTGATCTGTCCGGATGTCACCTGCCAATCCTGTCAAAGGTAAGGGAGTTTAGATCCCGCATGGAGTCAAACTATGAAAAACTGATACCCTGTAAAAGGAAAAAACAGCTTACCGCGAGAGCATGACGCTGCGCACTGAATCCGCGATCCTCGGTAGCGGATGTGGGAGCCTTGGTGCCCTTGAAAAGCACCTTCCATGCATCTTCATACGTCGTGTTGAAGAGCCTGCTCAGAGTTTGGTGTCGTGCTGGGTCAAACTCCCACAGGTTGAAAGCCCGTTGTTGACACGGGAGGATCAAGCGGATGAGCATAACCTGGACTACGTTGACAAGTTTGAGCTTCTTGTCCACCAGGGTTTGGACGCATGTTTGGAGTCCAGTCAGCTCTCCCTTCTTACCCCATGATAGGCCCGTCTCCTTCTAGGAGGTGAGCCGCGTAGGGGGTCCAGATCGAAACTCAGGGGGTGTGACCCATTCGGCATCGCGCGGCTCGGTGATGTAAAACCACCTTGATTGCCACCCCTTCAGGGTCTCCACAAAGGAGCCCTCGAGCCATAGGACGTTGGCCATATTTCCCACCATGGCGCCTCCGCACTCCGCCTGGTTTCCACGCACCACCTTCGGCTTGACATTGAAAGTCTTGAGCCATAGGCCGAAATGGGGGCGGATGCGGAGGAAGGCCTCGCACACGACGATAAACGCCAAGATGTTGAGGACGAAGTTCAGTGCCAGATCGTGGAAATCCAGGCCGTAGTAGAACGTGAGCCCTCGGACAAATGGGTGGAGAGGGAAGCCCAGTCCGCGGAGGAAATGGGGGAGGAACACCACCCTCTCATGGGGCCTAGGGGTGGGGATGAGCTGCCCCTTTTCAGGAAGCCGGTACGCGATGTCGTTAGACAGGTATCCGGCTTTCCTCAGCTTTTTGATGTGTCCCTCCGTGACGGAGGAGACCATCCACTTGCCTCCCGCTCCGGACATGGCTGGAGAAGGTTGAGGTGGGGAGTGCGGACTTGGGCGCTGGAGCTTGAGTGCGCAAGAATGGATAGGCGAAGGAGGAAGAAGGCGTAGGTGAAAAGGTGGATCCTTATCCCCTTATATGGGTGGACGCAACTACATGTCCCCACCAGCCTGGTAAAACTCGCTTATCTCCAAGCATTGTAATCAATGGCGCGATTGGGTTACCCACGCCCGAATTGATGAGAATCCCGGGATAAGGGGACACGATCTCGGCTTTAAAAAGACGTGCCAAGGAAACCGCCTCGCATGACGCGCTGAGGTGGAATAATGAAACGACTCAGATAAAGGCTTGGTCGTGGTGTGACATGCTACGGAATACGTCAGCAGATTAGATTGGTGTAAATATTATTCTCTCTATGGCAATATGTGGAAACTTATTTTGCAAAGCCGGACACTATCTTTGTGTTCAAAATCTTCTATGAAGTACTTGGAGGAGGAACCCGCCTTGCAATGCCGAAGACAATGTGCGCGCCAGACTCGTCATCATTGAAGCCTGGTTCAGGGGCTACTGAGGGAGTCCTGGATTAGGGGGTGTTCGGATAGCCGAACTATACCTTCAGCCGGATTCCTGGACTATGAAGATACAAGATTGAAGACTCCGTCCCGTGTCCGGAAGGGACTTTCCTTGGCGTGGAAGGCAAGCTTTCCTCACACCGTAGCCAAACCAGTGAACCCTCGTAGTCCTCTCTGCGCGGGCTTCCACTGCCGTGTCGTCCCCTTCCTAGGCCTCGCCGTCGTCCACCGCCATGGTGCTCTCCGCGCGGCGTGGTCAACATGGTCAAGGAACGACTTCCATTGGAAGATTACTGTACATGGAGAGGCTGACAGCTAGGTCCACGGCCACAGCCCTGTTTTTTTGTGATTTGCCAAGTAAGTCACTTTGTCAGGCTTGTTGGGCTGCAAATCTTTCAAGACGAGGAGAGCTTTCATTCGGCTAGCCAAGAAACTGGCCCATCGGTAATGAGAAATGGGTTGTACATTTTTAAAACACATCAAACTAGTAATTAGTTTCAAATATCTTTTTTTTCATGTCAAGATTTTAAATTACATTAATTTTTATGCGTGGAGAATTTGTTGGATTTTATATTGATATACATTTATTTTCAAAATCAGTTTGAATGTGAGTCGAAATTTCGGGATTAAAAACAGTTCGGACCGCACCAAAATATGCAAAATTTCGTATAATTTTTTAACTGTTGCCACAATATGGGCTGTAGTGCTAACAAAAAGAATATGGGCTCCAAAAAAAACCTTAAGAATTAGCAAATGGGCTGTAAATTATTAGAAATAATGGCAGATGGGTTGTATGCTGTTTTCCACAGATTTGAGGCTTTCGTAAAAAAAAGGTTGACGCACAAGCACTGACTGTTGGATATCCATCCAATGGCCGTCGTGCTTCTTCAATATCTGCTCTTCCTGCTCTAGCCGCTCAAACAAGCACCGGCGGGACTGCCTGCTCCCTCCTCCTCGCGGCCGGCTGTGCTGCAGCGCAGGCCTCACCGCCCGACCATACTCCCATCGTTGGCCTAGCCATCCCTCTGCTCATCCACACCTACTGTTATTCTCCGGCGACGGCAGACGAACCAGTAAACCCTCGTACAGTCGTACTCCCCTCCGGGTGGGAAACAACTGCCGAGTCTTCCATGCCTCCGTGTCGTCCCCTTCCTAGGCCTCACCGTCGTCCACCGCCCTGGTGCTCTCGGCGCGGTGTGGTCAACATGGTCAAGGAACGACTTCCGTCGGATGTGGACTGTACGTGGTGAGGCTGACAGCTGGGTCCACGGCCGCAGCAAGGAAGTGCCTCCTTATTACGCGGAAAATAATGATTCCTCCACCTCACAGCTGGGACCCACCGGACGGGCCATTGTATTTCGCGAAAAAAACATTTCCCCCTGACTGCTGGGACCCACCAGCTACATCTTCGCACGTAGGGAAGTGCGTCCAAAAAAAAAACGATTCGCCCCCTGACTGCTCGGACCCACCAGCTACATCTTCATAGGCAAGGAAGTGCCTGACAGTCCGGATCCACCTGGTCGTAGCGTACGTAGCGTTGTCATTCTGGTCGCGAATGTGTACGTACATACTGGTCGATGTAGAGGCGCGCACGTGTCATAGTAGAGGCACGCACGTAACATGTACATGTACGTACAGCGGCCAGGGTGCAAGAAAGAAAATACGGCCACGTATGTGTACATACGGGCGGGGTCTCGAATGCCTACTCGCGCATACGTACGGCCAGGGCTCGTGTACATGGCTGGGTCAAAACGGAGAAACAGCGTCGTCGTCGTGTTCATGGGGAGGCAACGGAATGCGTCGTGTTCATGGGGAGGCAACAGAATGCGTCGTGTTCATGGGGAGGCTACGGAATGCGTCGTGTTCATCGGGAGGCAACGGAACGCGTGGGAGCCAAGCGGCTGGGTCAGAACGAATGCATGGTCATGTTTATCGAGAGGGCTTGTGAGGGAGTCCTGGATTAGGGGATCTCCGGATAGCCGGACTATCTCCATTGGCCGGACTGTTAGACTATGAAGATACAAGATTGAAGACTTCGTCTCGTGTCCGGATGGGACTCTACTTGGCATGGAAGGCAAGCTAGGCAATACATATATGGATATCTCCTCCATTGTAACCGACCTTGTGTAACCCTAACCCTCTCCGGTGTCTATATAAACCGAAGGGTTTCAGTCCGTAGGACAAGAACAATCATACCATAGGCTAGCTTCTAGGGTTTATCCTCTCTGATCTCGTGGTAGATGTACTCTTGTACTACTCATATCATCAATATTAATCAAGCAGGATGTAGGGTTTTACCTCCATCAAGAGGGCCCGAACTTGGGTAAAACTTCGTGTCCCCTGCCTCCTATTACCATCCGGCCTAGATACACAGTTCGGGACCCCCTACCCGAGATCCGCCGGTTTTGACACCGACATTGGTGGTTTCATTGAGAGTTCCTCTGTGTCGTCGCCATTAGGCTTGATGGATCCTACTATCATCGATGGCGATGCGGTCCAGGGTGAGACTTTTCTCCCCGGACAGATCTTCGTATTCGGTGGCTTTGCACTACGGGCTAATTCGCTTGGCCATCTGCAGCAGATTGAAAGCTATGCCCATGGCCGTCAGGTCAGATTTGGAAGTTTGAACTACACGGCCGACATCCGCGGAGACTTAATCTTCGACGGATTCAAGCCACAGCCAGGTGCACCGCACTGTCGTGATGGGTATGACCTAGCTCTGCCACCGAACAGTACCCCAGAGGCCGCGCCCGCATCAGCTCCGACCCTTAGCTCGGAGCCAACTGCGCCAATCGAGGACGGGTTGTTAGACACCGCCTCAGGGGCTGCAGTCTCAATGGCGATCGAGCCAAACACCAGCATAATCCTCTGCGCAGCCCGTGACTCCAAGGTGCCGGACTCTCTTTCTGACTCCGAACCGCCCGCGCCCCTGCCAATCGAATCCGATTGGGCGCCGATCATGGAATTCACCATCGCGGATATCTTTCAGCACTCGCCCTTCGGTGACATTCTGAATTCACTAAGATCTCTCTCTTTGTCAGGAGAGCCGTGGCCGGATTATGGCCAACAGGATTGGGATGCGAACGACGAAGAAATTCGACGCCCACCCACCACCCACTTTGTAGCCACTGTCGATGATTTAACCGACATGCTCGACTTCGACTCCAAAGAGATCGACGGTATGGACGACGATGTAGGAGACAAACATGAACCAGCACCTATAGGGCACTGGAAAGCCACCTCGTGATATGACATATACATGGTGGATACACCCAACAAAGGCAATGGCGACGAGATAGCGGAGGATGACCCCTCCAAGAAGCAACCCAAGCGCCGACGTCAGCGGCGCCGCTCTAAGTCCCATCAAAGCAAAAGTGGTGATACCGGCACAGGAGATAATAATACTCCGGATAGTGCCGAAGACAACAACAATCCCCTCTAGAAAGATTTAGAGCAGGAGGATGAAGGAGCCAGCTCTCCTGAGAGAGCGGAAGATGGAGAGGAGGAGGATGACAATTACATCCTCCCCTCCGAAGACGAGGCAAGCCTCGGCGACGATGAATTCGCCGTCCCAGAGGATCCCGTTGAACAAGAGCGCTTCAAGCGCCGGCTTATGGCCACGACAAATGGACTGTAGTCCTCGCGGCCGAGGAATATAAACTCGAGCGCCCCTCCAAGAGTTACCCAAGGCGCAGGTTACTACCCCGACTAGAGGAAGAAGCGTATGATATGACGGATCGGCCACCTCGTGGCCGCGATAGATAGGCATTCCAGCCAAAAGCTCAGCCTCCACCCCAACGTCATTCAAATAAAAAGGCACGGGGAGATACGCCAGACCTGCGAGACATATTGGAGGACAAGGCAAAGCATTCAAGATCGATCTATGGATCATGAGGGCACACCACTCTACGAGACGACAAACGTCACGCCGGATACAGTAAAAGCAAATCCGGCCGGGCCGAACACAGCGGGCAAGACCCATTCGAGCTGCGTCGAGATATAGCCCAATACAGAGGCGCCGCACACCCCTTATGCTTGACAGATGAAGTAATGGAACATCAATTCCCAGAAGGTTTCAAACCTGTAAACATTGAATCATACGACGGCACAACAGATCCCGCAGTATGGATTGAGGACTTCCTCCTCCACATCCACATGGCCTGTGGTGATGACTTACACGCCATCAAATGCCTCCCACTAAAGCTCAAAGGACCAGCGCGGCATTGGCTTAACAGCTTGCCAGCGGACTCCATTAGCTGTTGGGAAGATCTGGAAGCCGCATTCCTCGACAACTTTCAGGGCACTTATGTGCGACCACTAGATGCCGATGACTTGAGCCACATAATTCAGTAGCCAGAAGAGTCGGCCAGGCAATTCTGGACTCGGTTCCTTACAAAGAAAAATCAAATTGTCGACTGTCCAGATGCGGAGGCCTTAGCGGCTTTCAAGCACAACATCCGAGATGAGTGGCTAGCCCGGCACTTTGGTCAGGAAAAGCCGAAATCTATGGCAGCTCTCACGACGCTCATGGCCCACTTTTGTGCGGGAGAAGACAGCTGGCTGGCTCGAAGTAATAACATATCAAAGAACCATGGTACCTCAAATACCAAGGACGGCAATAGCAGGTCACGTCGCAACAAGCATAAGCGCCGCATTAACAGCGAAAATACTGAGGATACGACAGTCAATGCCGGATTCAAAGGCTCTAAACCCGGTCAGCGGAAAAAGCCATTCAAACAAAGTACGCCGGGCCCGTCCAGCTTGGACCGTATACTCGATCGCTCGTGTCAAATACACGGCACCCCAGACAAGCCAGCCAATCACACCAACCTGGATTGTTGGGTGTTCAAGCAGGCCGGCAAGTTAATTGCCGAAAACAAGGACAAGGGGCCGCATAGCGATGACGAGGAGGAGCCCCGGTAGCCGCACACTAGAGGACAGAAGAGGTTTCTCCCCCGCAAGTGCGGACGGTGAACATGATATACGCAACCCACATCCCCAAGAGGGAGCGGAAGCGTGCGCTCAGGGACGTATATGTGTTGGAGCCAGTCGCCCCATAGTTCAACCCTTGGTTCTCCTGCCCTATCACCTTCGATCACAGGGACCATCCCACTAGTATCCGTCATGGCAGATTCGCCGCACTGGTCCTAGACCCAATCATCGACGGATTTCACCTCACTCGAGTCCTTATGGACGGCGGCAGCAACCTGAACCTGCTTTATCAGGACACAATGCGCAAAATGGGTATAGACCCCTCAAGGATCAAACCCACAAAAACGACCTTTAAGGGCGTCATTCCAGGTGTAGAAGCCCATTGCACAGGCTCAATTACACTGGAAGTGGTCTTCGGATCCCCGGATAACTTCTGAAGAGAAGAGTTAATCTTCGATATAGTCTCGTTCCGCAGTGGTTATCACACGCTGCTCGGGCGAACCGCATTTGCCAGATTCAATACGGTACCGCATTATGCATACCTCAAGATCAAGATGCCAGGACCTCGTGGAGTTATTACAGTCAATGGAAACATAGAGCGCTCTCTCCGAACTGAGGAGCACACCGCGGCCCTCGCAGTAGAAGCGCAAAGCAGCCTCTCAAGGCAATCAACCAGTTCGGTGCTTGAAAGCCTGGACACCTTCAAGCGCGCTCGGGGCAATCGGCAAATAGACCGCCTGGCGCGATCTGAGCTCGCATAGCAATACGAAGGCCACCCCAATCCCAACCCAACAGTGATATTCGTACCACGCGTACATAATTACGCATTAAAAATACCATGGGCACAGGTGGGGAGGGGGCACAACTGCGGCACGCCCCAAAACGTGGCCTAAACCGCACTAGGGGCTTCCCGTTTGGTTATTTTTCCTTTTTCTTTCAGGACCTTAATCTCCGGAAACACTGTCCGGCAGCACTGTTGCCGAAGACATGATGCAGCAACCAAGGAGGTAGACAGCTACGTTATACCATGGAATTACTAGGTTGATTACAGTAACGAGTGAAATATTCAATTCAATATCATTCCTCAGCTTGCCCTTGGAAGGGGCATGGTCCTACTCTTTGCTTATCACGCTATCTGTATCACTCTGCCTTAACACAATTTTTTAATAAACAATGCATGACATTACGACTATTATTGCATTCTTGTTATATATATATATATGTGTGTGTGTGTGTGCGTGTGTGTGTGTTCATTAATGACGCCTTGCAACCGTACACTCTGGTACGGCCAATACACCAGGGGCAAACGTACCCCACAATGCGGTGTGAAAAGTCCGAACACTTTTACAAGTTTGGCACCTCGAACTTATAGCATTATATGCATCAGCTCTGAATCATGTCTTTGGTCAAATGTTGGGTTTGCCCGGCTCCTATGTTTTGGTACCTTACGTTCCGCTCTATCGGCTAAGGTAGTGCTAGGAGAACTACTGCGATTGTGCCCCGGTTCTGCCGGGCTGAGCACCTCAGTAGAGAAAGCTAAAACTGACTGTCATGATAAGGCGAGAGACTGGTCGCTATTCGGCGAGGTTTTTCGAGTCCCTAAAGACTTATGCCGCTTAGGGCGAGGGGCCGGCCCTGTCCGGCTTACAGGCATGTATCGAGCCCCGAATTCGGCCTTCCGAACACCAGGGGCTTCGCCGAAATTTAAAATTATAGAATTCTATGGCTAAGTGAGAGTGATAAAGCATTATTAGTCTGGTTGCCTTGTTCGTTGTGCTGAGCACCTCCCTCGAAGGACCCAAATATGGGAACAAGAGTGCTCAGGTTTATCCCGAACACCCCAGCACTCGTGGCATGGGGGCAGAAGCCGAGGACTAGCCATCTCTCAGATTGGATAAACAGCCAAACAGAAGGTAATATTTTAAATTCAAACAAGCGCTGCATAGCGCATATGAAACATGTTTTCATAAATACTGGATAAAACGAGCAAGTTTACTCAAATATTACATCTTTTGAGCACTCATCCGCGATGAGACGGGCACCCGACAGAACACCCTCATAGTACATCTCGGGGTCGTGGTGCTCCTTGCCCTCTGGCGGCCCCTCCTTGATAAACTTCATGGCGTCTAGCTTGACCCACTGCAATTTCACACGGGCGAAAGCCCGACATGCACCTTCAATGCAGACAGATCGCTTGATGACCTCCAGCCGCTGGCAGGCATCCACAAGCCGCCTCGCCAGGCCGAAGAAGCTATTCGAAAGGGCGTCGCCAGGCCACAGCCGGACTATAAAGCCCTTCATGGCCTGATCGGCTGCCTTATGTAGCTCGACCATCTGCTTCAGCTGGTCACTCATCGGCACCAGATGTTCGGCCTCAGCATACTGAGACCAGAATAGCTTCTCCGTCGAGCTTCCGTCCTCGGCCTAGTAAAATTGTGCAGCATCGGACACAATGCGGGGCAAATCTGCGAACGCTCCTGAAGAGCTCCAGATCCGGGTAAGTAATCGGTAATTTACTATTACTTGCTTGCTTTGCATATAGAAAGCCTTACCTGCCGCTATCTTCTTCATCGCATCGATCTCTTGGAGGGCCTTTTGGGCTTTGGCCTTGGCAATTTTTGCGCTCTTGAGGGCCGCGGCAAGCTCAAAATCCCGCGTCTTGGAGTCAAGCTCCAACGCCTCATGCTTCGTCATGAGAGCCTGGAGCTCTTGCTGCACCTCGCCCACCCGAGCCTCGTACTTCTCTCGCTCGGTGCGCTCCTGGGCCACTTTATCTTCGGCCTGGGTTAGCGCTTGCTTCAGGGTCACCACCTCGGTCGTGGCCCCTGACAAACATACAATGATCCTGTCATTTGGCAATCGTGTCCTTTTTATATATATACATATCTATAGACGGGGTATTACTTACCCTTGTTCCCCTCGAGCTGCCTCTTAGCAAGGCCGAGCTCTTTTCGGGACCCCTCGAGGGCCTGCTTCAGTATGGCAACCTCCGCAGTCAGTGCAGCGGACGCCAGTAGCGAAGCCTGCATATGCATACTGACATACTTATATTAGACTCCTGCTATATTATTTGATCCTCTGTTCGGCTTTTCTTTGTGAACACCGAACAAAGCATCAGGGGCTACTATCTATGCGGTAATATTTCTACTACATTTTAAAACACTTACCTTGAAGCTTGTTAGAAGGCTAGCACAGGCTTCAGTCAATCCGCTCTTGGCGGACTGAACCTTCTGGATCACCGCACTCATGATAGTGCAGTGCTCCTTGTCAATGGAAGCGCTGCGAAGCGCTTCCAGCAGATTGTCCAGTGCCTCTGGATGGACATAGGTCACCGGCATAGGCGTCTTGCCCCTCTTAGAAGGAGGCTGCCTGCCCGAGCCCGGAACCGCTGGAGGGTCCGGCATGGTGTTCGGCTGAGGGCCGAACTCGGAGCTCTCGGGGGCCCCGTCCCCTCGGCTCCCGGAGTCTGGAAGGTCGCCTTAGGGCACCTCCAGGACTGTCTCCCCTTGATCCGGTGCCTCTTGATACAACACCTCGGCGTTGTCGGCAGGATGGGGGTAGGTGGCGGTCAGGACCAGATCGCTATCCATGTCCGACGAGCACAGGGAGCCGTCCGTTGATACCTCGATATTGGCTCGTGGCGGCTTGCTTAATCATGTTCGGCGATTAGGGAAAGCAGTGCGACAAAGGAAATCCTATGAGTTACTCTGGTATCCGAATACTTACGATCTCCCCGAGGGCTTGACCTTGGGCAACCACTCGTCTTAGCTTTCGTCGGCGATGGTGGAACTGTCCGGAAGAAGAGTCCTTCCCTTCTTGGACCCCCCGGCCTCCCCAGTAGGGGCGGCCTTCCTTTTATTGTCTCCCCCAGTCGGTGGGGGAGCATCTTCTTCTTCTTCCTCATCTTCAGGGGAAGAGTGCACCGCAGAGTCATCGGACGGTGAGTCTGACGACGCCTGGCGTCGGGAACTCTTTTGGGTTCCCTTGGCCTTCTTGGTCTTCTCCGGCACCTTATAAGGGGCTGAAGTCAGCATCCTCGCCAGAAGAGCGTCTGCGGGGCCTTCGGGCAAAGGATCCGGACAGTCAATCTATCCGGCCATCTTCTGCCAGTCCTATCAAAGGTACGGGGGTTTAGATCCCACATAGAGTCCATCTATATAAAAAATAAGTATCATGTGAAAGGTAAATCAGCTTACCGCACTGGCTTGGCGCTCCGCGCTGAATCCGCGATCCTGAGTAATAGGGGGGGGGGACCTCGGCGCTTTTGAACAGCACCCTCCAGGCGTCTTCATGAGTCGTGTTGAAGAGCATGTTCAGAGTTCGGTGCTGCGCCGGATTGAATTTCCACAAGTTGAACTCCCATTGTTGGCATGGGAGTATCCGGCGGATGTGCATAACTTCGACTATGTTGACAAGCTTGAGCTTCTTGTCCAGCATGTTTTGAATACATGTTTGGAGTCCTGTCAGCTCTTTCGAATTACCCCAGGACAGGACCTTCTCTTTCCAGGAGGTGAGCCGTGTGGGGATGCCAGATCCGAACTCGGGGGCCATTGCCCATGCAGGGTCGCGCGGCTTGGTGATATAGAACCAACCCGATTGCCACCCCTTTATGGTTTCCACAAAGGAGCCCTCGAGCCATGTTACGTTGGGCATCTTGGCCACCATGGTGCCTCCAAACTCCACCGGTCGGCCGCCCACCACCTTCGGCTTGACGTTGAAGGTCTTCAGCCATAAGCCGAAGTGGGGCCTGATGCAGAGGAAGGCCTTGCACAGGACGATAAACGCCGAGATCTTGAGGGTGAAGTTCGGGGCCAGATCATGGAAATCCAGGCCGTAATAAAACATGAGCCCCCGGACGAAGGGATGGAGAGGGAATCCCAGTCCATGGAGGAAATGGGTGAGGAATACTACCCTCTCATGGGGCCTGGGGGTGGGGATGAGCTGCACCTCATCTGGGAGCCGGTGCGCGATGTCGTCGGGCAGGTATCCGGCTCTCCTCAGTTTCTTGATGTGTCCCTCCATGACGGAAGAGACCATCCACTTGCCTCCCGCTCCGGACATGGTTGGAGAAGGTTGAGGTGGAAGTGTGGACTTGGGCGCTAGAGCTCGAGTGTGCAAAAACGGATGAGCGAAGGAGGAAGAAGGCGTGGATAGAAAGGTGAATCCTTATCCCTTTATATGAGCGGATGAAACTAAGCGTCCCCACTTGCCTAGTAAAACTCGCTTATCCCCAAGCGCCGCAATTGATGGCACGGTTGGGTTACCCACGCCAGTATTGATGAGAATCCCGTAATAAGGGGACACGATCTCTGCTTTGACAAGACATGTCGAAAAACCGCCTCGCGTTATGTGCGGGGCTGGTTAAAAGAAACGGTTCGAATAATCACCGGGCCATGACATAACGTCATGCTGCCAAAACAAGCCAGCAAATTAGATCTGCGACAATATTATTCTCTCTACGGTGGAATGTGGAACTTATTTTGCAGGGTTGGACACTATCCTTGTATTCAAATTCTTCTGTGATGTATTCGGAGAAGGAACCCGCCTTGCTATGCCGAAGACAATACTGCGCGCCGGACTCATCGTCATTGAAGCCTGGTTCAGGGGCTACTGAGGGAGTCCTGGATTAGGGGGTCTCCGGATAGCCGGACTATCTCCATTGGCCGGACTGTTAGACTATGAAGATACAATATTGAAGACTTCGTATCGTGTCCGGATGGGACTCTGCTTGGCGTGGAAGGCAAGCTAGGCAATACGTATATGGATATCTCCTCCTTTGTAACCGACCTTGTGTAACCCTTACCCTCTCCGGTGTCTATATAAACCAAAGGGTTTTAGTCCGTAGGACAAGATCAATCATACCATAGGCTAGCTTGTAGAGTTTATCCTCTCTGATCTCGTGGTAGATCTACTCTTGTACTACTCATATCATCAATATTAATCAAGCAGGGCGTAGGGTTTTACCTCCATCAAGAGGGCCCGAACCTGGGTAAAACTTTGTGTCCCCTGCTTCTTGTTACCATCCGGCCTAGACGCACAGTTCGGGACCCCCTACCCGAGATCCGCCGGTTTTGACACCGACAGCTTGGACGGAACAAGTGATGGAAACGAGGCCTGGCGTACCGCACAACGGAGGAAAAGGACCTCCTACATTCGGAACGGGGTCCTATTGATCGGGAGGGGTCTGGCGTAGCGTAAAACAGAGGAAACGGACCTCCTACGATCGAAACAGGGGTCCTGCTCATCAGGAGGGGTGTGGCGTACCGCAAAACGGAGGAAAGAGACTTGTGTTGGAGCGCTACGATCGAAACGGGGGTCCTGTTCATCGGGAGGGGTGTGGCGTACTGCAAAACGGGACTCCACGGGATACTATCCATCTCTACCGTCGACCCCCTCCAGCCTCCACGAGCTACTGTTCATCCACCGTCGGCCTCCTCCAGCCTCCACCTGCGACTGTTCATCCACGGGCTCCTATTCATCCAGCCTCCACCGCGCGCTACTCCACCGGCTACTATTCAACCAACCCTCTCCACGGGCTCTTGTTCAACCACCCCTCCATGGGCTACTGTTCATCCTGCCCTCCACCGTCTACTGTTCATCCTGCCCTCCATGGGGTGGTCCTGTTCATCCAGCCCTCCACGGGGTCCTGTTCATCCAGCCCCAACCGGCTCAATTGATCGGGGTCATGTTCATCCAGAGGCAACACCACATGGTCCTGTTCATCCACCCCCACCGGGAACTGTTCATCCACCCCCCCCCCCCACAACGCTCACTGTTCATCCAGAGGAAGCACCAATCGGCTTCAGTTAGCAGCAGTAGCGAAGGAATCACTCGATCGGGTTTAGTTAACGGCCATCGATCGATCGCTCGGGTTCAGTAACGTGTAGCCTGTAGTGCAATCGCTCAGGTTCAGTTAGAGCCCAACGCCTCGCTCGGGTTCAGTTAGAGCCAACGCCTCGCACACACGCGCGTAAGTGTACGAGGGAAGCACGCATCGCTCGGCCCCCGACCTCCCACCGTAACCGGGAACTCGCTAAAATTTTCCTCGCCCTCACTTCTGCCACGGTTTTTTCCGTCATGGACGGCCCAAAGAATGTCATGCAGCTGCATTTCCGGCCCGCCCTGGATGAAAAGCCCATTTTCTGCCATGATTTTTTTGTCATAGAAGTAGGAGCCCGCCACATCTATGATGATACCGGGTTTTGTCACAATTATCGTCATAGAAGTGTCATATGTATGACAGAAAAAAAATTCGTTCGGCCCAAAATGTCACGGATGTGTCTTTTTTTTGTAGTGTATGACTTTGCTATGCTTAATGCTTGTCACTAGGGCCCGAGTGCCATGATTTCAGATCTGAACCTATTATGTTTTCATGAATATATGTGAGTTCGTGATCCCATTTTTCAAGTCAATAGTTACCTACTATGTGTTATGATCTGGTAACCCCGAAGTGACAATAATCGGGACCACTCCCGGTGATGACCATAGTTTGAGGAGTTCATGTATTCACTAAGTGTTAATGCTTTGTTCCGGTAATCTATTAAAAGGAGGCCATAATATCCATTAGTTTGAATAGGACCCCGCTGCCACGGGAGGGTGATACGTCTCCAACGTATCTATAATTTTTGATTGTTCCATGCTATATTGTACTCTCTTTTGGACATTATTGGGCTTTATTGTACACTTTTATATTATTTTTGGGACAAACCTATTAACCGGAGGCCCAGCCCAGAATTGATGTTTTTGCCTATTTTAGGGTTTCGCCGAAAACGAATATAAAACGGAGTCCAAACGGAATGAAACCTTCGGGAATGTGATTTTCGAAACGAACATGATCCATAGGACTTGGACCGTACGTCAAGTAATCAACAAGGAACGCACAAGGTAGGGGGGGCGCCTACCGCCAGGCGCACCCTCCACCCCTCGTGGGGCCCCTGTTCTTCCACTAACGTACTCCTTCCTCCTATATATACCTACGTACCCCCAAACTACCAGATACGGAGCCAAAACCCTAATTCCACCGCCGTAACTTTCTGTATCCATGAGATCCCATCTTGGGGCCTTTTCCGGAGCTCCGTCGAAGGGGGCATCGATCATGGAGGGCTTCTACATCAACACCATAGCCCTTTCGGATGAAGTGTGAGTAGTTTACTTCAGACCTATGGGTCCATAGTTATTAGCTAGATGGCTTCTTCTCTATTTTTGGATCTCAATAAAAAGTTCTCCCCCTCTCTTGTGGAGATCTATTCGATGTAATATTCTTTTGCGGTGTGTTTGTTGAGACCTGAATTGTGGATTTGTGATCAAGTTTATCTATGAACAATATTTGAATCTTCTCTAAATTCTTTTATGTATGATTGGTTATCTTTGCAAGTCTCTTCGAATTATCAGTTTGGTTTGGCCTACTAGATTGATCTTTCTTGCAATGGGAAAAGTGCTTAGCTTTGGATTCAATCTTGCGGTGTCCTTTCCCAGTGACAGTAGGGGCAGCAAGGCACGTATTGTATTGTTGCCATCGAGGATAACAAGATGGGGTTTATATCATATTGCATGAGTTTATCCCTCTACATCATGTCATCTTGCTTAAAGCGTTACTCTGTTCTCTTGAACTTAATACTCTAGATGCATGTTGGATAGCAGTCGATGTGTGGAGTAATAGTAGTAGATGCAGGCAGGAGTCGGTCTACTTGTCTCAGACGTGATACCTATATACATGATCATACCTAGATATTCTCATAACTATGCTCAATTCTGTCAATTTCTCAATAGTAATTTGTTCACCCACCGTAAATACTTATGCTCTTTAGAGAAGCCACTAGTGAAACCTATGGCCCCCGGGTCTATCTTCCATCATATTAATCTTCCAATACTTAGTTATTTCCTTTGCCATTTATTTTACTTTGCATCTTTTATTTCTCTTTATCATAAAAATACCAAAAATATTATCCTATCATATCTATCAGATCTCACTCTTGTAAGTAACCGTGTAGGGATTGACAACCCCATATCGCGTTGGTTGCGAGGATTTATTTATTTGTGTAGGTGCGGGGCACTCGTGCGCCGCCTCCTACTGGATTGATACATTGGTTCTCAAAAACTGAGGGAAATACTTACGCTACTTTGCTGCATCACCCTTTCCTCTTCAAGGGAAAACCAACGCAAGTGCTCAAGAGGTAGCAAGAAGGATTTCTAGCACCGTTGCCGGGCAGGTTCGCGCAAGACAAGTCAAGATTTGACTCCCGACAACGAGTCACTTGTGGCGCCGTTGCAAGTCAAGACATACCAAGTACCCATCACAAACCCTTACCTCCTGCATTACATTATTTGCCATTTGCCTCTCATTTTCCTCTCCCCCACTTCACCCTTGCCGTTTTATTCGCCCTCTCTCTCCATCCTCCCTCTCTTTCTCTATTTGCCTCTTTTTGCCCGTTTCTTGTTTGCTTATGTGTTGGATTGCTTGCTTGTTACGATGGCTCAAGATAATACTAAATTGTGTGATTTCACCAATACCAACAACAATGATTTCCTTAGCACTCCGATTGCTCCTCTTACCGATACTGAATCATGTGAAATAAATGCTGCTTTGTTTAATCTTGTCATGAAAGATCAATTCGCCGGCCTTCCTAGTGAAGATGCCGCTACCCATCTGAATAGCTTCTTTGATTTATGTGATATGCAAAAGAAGGAAGATGTGAATAATGATATTGTTAAATTGAAACTATTTCTTTTTCTCTTAGAGATCGTGCTAAAGCTTGGTTTTCGTCTTTGCCTAAAAATAGTGTTGATTCGTGGAATAAGTGCAAAGATGCTTTTATCTCTAAGTATTTTCCTCCCTCTAAGATCATCTCTCTTAGAAATGATGTTATGAATTTTAAGCAACTTGATCATGAACATGTTGCACAAGCTTGGGAGAGGATGATATTAATGATACGTAATTGCCCTACACATGGTTTGAATTTGTGCATGATTATACAAAACATTTATGCCGGATTGAATTTTGCTTCTAGAAATCTTTTAGATTCGGCCGCGGGTGGGACTTTTATGGCAATCACTTTAGGAGAAGCTACTAAACTCCTAGATAATATTATGGTTAATTATTTATTCTCAATGGCACACTGAAAGATCTACTAATAAGAAAGTGCATGCGATATAGGAAATTAATGTTTTGAGTGGAAAGATGGATGAACTTATGAAATTATTGGCTAATAAAAGTGTTTCTTCTGATCCTAATGATATGACTTTGTCTACTTTGATTGATAATAATAATGAATCTATTGATGTGAATTTTGTTGGTAGGAATAATTTTGGTAACAACGCGTATAGAGGAAACTTTAATCCTAGGCCGTATCCTCGTAATTCCTCTAATAATTATGGTAATTCCTACAACAATTCTTATGGAAATTATAATAAGATGCCCTATGATTTTGAATCTAATATTAAAGAATTTATTACTTCGCAAAAGAATTTCAATGCTTTGATTGACGAAAAAATGCTTAAGATTGATGAGTTGGCTAGGAACATCGATAGAATTTCTATTGATGTTGATTCTTTGAAACTTAGATCTATTCCACCTAAGCATGATATCAATGAGTCTCTCAAAGCCATGAGAATTTCCATTGATGAGTGCAAAGAAAGAACCGCTAGGATGCGTGCTAAGAAAGATTGCTTTATAAAAGCGTGTTCTTCTAGTTTCCATGATAATAAAGATGAAGATCTAAAAGTTATTGATGTGTCCCCTATTAAATCTTTGTTTTGCAATATGAATCTTGATAATGATGGGACTGAATATGATCCACCTTTACCTGGACGGCATTCCAAGAATTCGGATTCTTTAGATCTTGATGCTAAAATTGTTAAAAGTGGGATTGAAGAAGTCAAAACTTTAAATATTAATGAACCCACTATTTTGGATTTCAAGGAATTTAATTATGATAATTGCCATTTGATATATTCTATTTCCTTGTTGCAATCCATGCTAAATTCTCCTCATGCTTATAGTCAAAATAAAGCTTTTACTAAACATATCGTTGATGCTTTGATGCAATCTTATGAAGAAAAACTTGAGTTGGAAGTTTCTATCCCTAGAAAACTTTATGATGAGTGGGAACCTACTATTAAAATTAAAATTAAAGATCATGAATGCTATGCTTTGTGTGATTTGGGTGCTAGTGTTTCCATGATTCCAAAGACTTTGTGTGATTTGCTAGGTTTCCGTGATTTTGATGATTACTGTTTAAACTTGCACCTTGCGGATTCCAATATTAAGAAACCTATGGGAAGAATTAATGATGTTCTTATTATTGGAAATAGGAATTATGTGCCCGTAGGTTTTATTGTTCTTGACATAGATCGCAATCCTTCATGTCCTATTATTCTTGGTAGTCATTTCCTTAGACGATTGGTGCAATTATAGATATGTAGGAAGGGAATATTAGATTCCAATTTCTGTTAAGGAAAGGCATGGAACACTTCCCTAGAAATAAAATTAAATTACCTTATGAATCTATTATGATATCCACTTATGGATTGCCTATCAAAGATGGCAATACATAGATCTATCCTTGCTTCAATGCCTAGCTATAAGGCTTTAAAGAAAAGCGCTTGTTGGGAGACAACCCAATATTTTTCCTTGATGTTATTAAATAAATAATTTATCTAGCCTCTGTTTTGGTTGTATTTTTTGTGTTTAATTAGTGTTTGTGCCAAGTAGAACCGTTGGGAAGACTTGGGGAAAGTCTTTTTAATCTTGCTGTAAAAAACAGAAACTTTAGCGCTCACGAGAATATCTGTCATTTTTATTTGGAAAGTGATATTTAGTTAATTATTTTTTCATATGATTAATAGATAAATTCCTCACGTCCATAAATTTATTTTAGAATTTTTGTGGATCCAGATCTTGCGTTAGCTACAGATTACTACAGACTGTTCTGATTTTGACAGATTCTGTTTTTCGTGTGTTGTTTGCTTATTTTGATGAATCTATGGCTAGTAAAATAGTTTATAAACCATATAGAAGTTGGAATACAGTAGGTTTAACACCAATATAAATAAAGAATTAGTTCATTACAGTACCTTGAAGTGGTGTTTTGTTTTCTTTCGCTAACGGAGCTCACGAGATTTTCTACTTTAAGTTTTGTGTTGTGAAGTTTTCAAGTTTTGGGTAAAATATTTGATGGATTATGGAAAAGGAGTGGAAAGAGCCTAAGCTTGGGGATTCCCATGGCACCGCAAGATAATCTAAGGACACTTAAAAGCCAAAGTTTGCGGATGCCCCGGAAGGCATCCCCTCTTTCGTCTACTTCCATCGGTAACTTTACTTGGAGCTATATTTTTATTTACCACATGATATGTGTTTTGCTTGGAGCGTCTTGTATTATTTGATTCTTTATTTGTTAGTTTTCCACAATCATCCTTGCTGTACACACCTTTTTAGAGAGACACACATGATTCGGAAATTGTTAGAATACTCTATGTGCTTCACTTATATCTTTTGAGTTATATAGTTTTTGCTCTAGTGCTTCACTTATATCTTTTAGAACACATCGGTGGATTTGTTTTATAGAAACTATTGTTCTATCATGCTTCACTTAGATTATTTTGAGAGTCCTAAAAAACTGCATGGTAATTTTCTTTAATTATGTTAGGCATTCAAGATTAATAAAGTTTTTCTTATGAGTGTGTTGAATACTATGAGAAGTTTGATACTTGATAATTGTTTTGAGATATGGAGATGGTAATATTAGAGTCATGCTAGTCGAGTAGTTGTGAATTTGAGAAGTACTTGTGTTAAAGTTTGTGATTCCCGTATCATGCACGTATGGTGAACCGTTATGTGATGAAGTCGGAGCATGATTTATTTATTGATTGTCTTCCTTATGAGTGGCGGTCGGGGACGAGCGATGGCCATTTTCTACCAATCTAACCCCCTAGAAGCATGCGCGTAATACTTTGCTTTGATAAGTTGTAGACTTTTGCAATAAGTATATGAGTTCTTTATGACTAAGGTTGAGTCGATGGATCATACACACTTTTCTTCCTTCCACCATTGCTATCCTCTCTAATATTGCGCACCTTTCACCGGTATCATACACCCACTATATACCTTCCTCAAAACAGCCACCATACCTACCTATCATGGCATTTCCATAGCCATTCCGAGATATATTGCCAGGCAACTTTCCACCGTTTCGTTTACTATGACACGCTCCATCATTGTCATATTGCTTTGCATGATCATGTAGTTGGCATTGTATTTGTGGCAAAGCCACCATTCATAATTCTTTCATACATGTCACTCTTGATTCATTGCATATCCCAGTACACCACCGGAGGCATTCACATAGAGTCATATTTTGTTCTAAGTATTGAGTTGTAATTGTTGAGTTGTAAGTAAATAAAAGTGTGATGATCATAATTTTTAATGCATTGTCCCAAGTGAGGAAAGGATGATGGAGACTATGATTCCCCCAGATGTCGGGATGAGACTCCGGACGAAAAAAAAGAGAGGCCATAAAAAAAGGCCCAAATAAAAAAATATGACAGAAAAAGAGAGAAGGGACAATGCTACTATCTTTTTACCACACTTGTGCTTCAAAGTAGCACCATGATCTTCATAATAGAGAGTCTCCTATGTTATCACTTTCATATACTAGTGGGAATTTTTAATTACACAACTTGGCTTGTATATTCCAATGATGGGCTTCCTCAAAATGCCCTAGGTCTTCGTGAGCAAGCTAGTTGGATGCACACCCACTTAGTTCCTTTTGTTGAGCTTTCATATAATTATAGCTCTAGTGCATCTGTTGCATGGCAATCCCTACTCACTCACATTGATATCTATTGATGGGCATCTCCATAGGCCGTTGATACGCCTAGTTGATGTGAGACTATCTTCCCCCTTTTTTTTCTCCTCCACAAGCACCATTCTATTCCACATAAAGTGCCATGTCCATGGCTCAAGCTCATGTATTGCGTGAAGTTGAAAAAGTTTGAGAACACCAGAAGTATGAAACAATTGCTTGGCTTGTCATCGAGGTTGTGCATGATTTAAATACTTTGTGTGGTGAAGATAGAGCATAGCCAGACTATATGATTTTGTAGGGATAACTTTCTTTGGCCATGTTATTTTGAAGAGACATAATTGCTTAGTTAGTATGCTTGAAGTATTATTATTTCTATGTCAATATTGAACTTTTGTCTTGAATCTTTCGGATCTGAATATTCATACCACAATTAAGAAGAATTACATTGAAATTATGCCAAGTAGCATTCCACATCAAAAATTCTGTTTTTATCATTTACCTACTCGAGGACGAGTAGGAATTAAGCTTGGGGATGCTTGATACGTCTCCAACGTATCTATAATTTTTTATTGTTCCATGCTATATTATATTCTGTTTTGGACATTTTTGGGCTTTATTATACACTTTTATATTATTTTTGGGACTAACCTATTAACCGAAGGCCCAGCCCAAAATTACTGTTTTTTCTGCCTATTTTAGGGTTTCACAAAAAAAGAATATCAAACGGAGTCCAAACGGAATGAAACCTTTGGGAACGTGATTTTCGGAACGAACATGATCCAGAGGACTTGGACCCTACGTCAAGCAATCAACAAGGAAGGCACGAGGTAGGGGGCATGCCTACCCACCCCCCAGGCGCGCCCTCCACCCTCGTGGGCCCCCTGTTGCTCCACCCACGTACTCCTTCCTCCTATATATACCTACGTACCCCAAACTACCAGATACGGAGCCAAAACCCTAATTCCACCACCGTAACTTTCTGTATCCACGAGATCCCATCTTGGGGCCTTTTTCGGAGCTCCGTCGGAGGGGGCATCGATCACGAAGGGCTTCTACGTCAACACCATAGCGCTTCCGATGAAGTGTGAGTAGTTTACTTTAGACCTACGGGTCCATACTTATTAGCTAGATGGCTTCTTCTCTCTATTTGGATCTCAATACAAAGTTCTCCCCCTCTCTTGTGGAGATCTATTAGATGTAATCTTCTTTTGCGGTGCGTTTGTTGAGACCGATGAATTGTGGGTTTATGATCAAGTTTATCTATGAACAATATTTGAATCTTCTCTGAATTCTTTTATGTGTGATTGGTTATCTTTGCAAGTCTCTTCTAATTATCAATTTGGTTTGGCCTACTAGATTGATCTTTCATGCAATGGGAGAACTACTTAGCTTTGGGTTCAATCTTGCGGTGTCCTTTCCTAGTGACAGTAGGGGCAGCAAGGCACGTATTGTATTGTTGCCATCGAGGATAACAAGATGGGGTTTATATCATATTGAATGAGTTTATCCCTCTACATCATGTCATCTTTCTTAAAGCGTTACTCTGTTCTCTTGAACTTAATAGTCTAGATGCATGCTGGATAGCGGTCGATGTGTGGAGTAATAGTAGTATATGCAGGCAGGAGTCGGTCTACTTGTCTCGGATGTGATGCCTATATACATGATCATACGTAGATATTCAATAGTAATTCTGTCAATTGCTCAATAGTAATTTGTTCACCCACCAAAAATACTTATGCTCTTGAGAGAAGCCACTAGTGAAACCTATGGCCCCCGGTGTCGGATGTGGGGTTCCGGAAAACCCTTAAGGTTCGAACACAGGGGTGCGTGTGAAGTCTTTACTTCCCACCAATCGACGCCCTAGCTCACTAAGATCTCACAGACAAACTCGACGAACTCGCACACAGAAAGACACAAGATTTATACTGGTTGGGGCCACAGTTGTTGTGTAATACCCTACTCCAGTTTGGTGGTGGTGGATTGCCTCTAGGGCTAATGATGAACAGTACATGGGAAGAACAGCTTCATGAGGTTGAGGTGTTCTTGAGCTCGGTGAGCTTGTGTGTGTGTGGGTGGACTGAATGATCCATCTCTCTCCCCCTCCTCTCTAAGGTGGTGGCTAGTCATATTTATACTGACCCTGGTCCTCTTCCCAAATATCGAGCGGGAAGGGAGCCAACAATGGCGGGCTAATTCGAAGGGGGACAGCTAGTACAAGCTATCCTGACAAAAGTGGTCTTCGCCTGCCAAAGGCTCTGGTGGTGACGCCGTCTTGGGCTCCATGATGACCTCCGTCTTGCCTTCCTCCTGGTCTTGGTCTTGCTCCACCAATATAGCAACCTTTGCCTGATGCCTCAGTACTCTTCACCTGCGCTGGCCTCCTTAGCACCAAAGAGGAAACAAGGATGCTGCGCGCACTGGCGCCTGCCTAGTGCCCGCCTGGTGTCGTGCGTCATGGCTCACGTCACGAGGGTCTCATGAGGTTTTCCCTGCCTTGATATCTCGGCTCCTCGTGAGCCTGCCTAGCTAGGCTATTCCCGAGGAGGTCTTGCGTCGTCCGCCTCGCGTGGTTTGGACCCTCGCGAGGGTCTTGGGTGTTTTGTTGGTGATCATGGGCCGTACGGCCTGCTGGCTCAGCCACACCATGGGCCGCAGGCAGGCAAGTCTGGGGACCCCCGTTCCCAGAACACTGACAGTAGCCCCCGGGCCCGAGGTGCGCTTGGGCTTGGCTTCGCGGCGAAGCCAAGGGACAAGTTGGGAGCACCGAGGGCCCCAAAAGCCTATGGCCTTGATTGATGCGTGGCGGTTGATTAGACATGGGCGTCTCCGCTTCCCCATGCTGCCCTTGAATCCGCCTGGCTGTGAGGCCCGGCCTCTTACACATTTATTCTTCTTCTGCCAAGCCCCGCTCTTCCAATCTCCCTGCTGCCTCGACGCCCTGCTCCATCTTCTCAGTCCGACCTGTGCTCCGCACGCTTCACCGCCTTGGCGCCGAAACAAACAAAGAAGGGGAAGAAACCTCTGTCTTCGCCGGCTGCGCCTCCATCCTTCGAGCCGGTGCTCGGCCGGCCTCTGGTGCTCAATGACGAGGCCATGGACAAGGTGTGCCCCATGCTCGCCTCCAGTTTCAATGAGTGGGGAGAGACGCCGGCTTGGCCCGCGTCCTGCAGCAGCATGGCTCAGGAAGTTACCGAGGTCCCCATCTTCATCGATGCCCTCTGGGCTGGCCTGCTTCCTCCCTTCTCCGCCTTCTTCAATGCGGTGCTCGAGCACTATCAGATCCACATGCTCCATCTCGATCCTCAGGCTATGACCCTTCTCGCCGTCTTCGTCTTTGTATGCGAGGGCATGGTGGGCATCGGCCCCTCCGTGGCACTCTTCTGCCACTTCTTCTTGTTGCATCTCACCGGTCCCCGACAGAACTCAGGGTGCGTGGGCTTCCAGGCCGTGGCTGCGACGGCAGGCATGGGGATCGACTTCGAGCTCCCTTCATCCACGAGTGAGTTCCGTACGCGTTGGGTGTTTGTTGACGCTGGCGTGCTCAACCCTCTGCTTCAAGCTCCGGTGATGCCCGCTATTCCAAACTCTGGCTGGGGTCATCAGAAGCTCACGAGCCCCTTCCTTACCCCCGTCTGGGCCAGGATGAGGCGGTTGAAGGACCTTGGCATGACTGCGCCAATGGTGGTGAGGGAGTTTATCAGGCATCGAGTTGCTGCTCTTCAGCGCCATTCTCGCCCAATGTGGGACTTGCTCAGCAGCCAGGACAGTATGAGGTTTCAGGAGGAGGGGCTTCCTCTCGCTGTGCGGCAGACTGTGCTCAAGGTCCTATCAAGTCTCCCTCTATCAGACGAGATGCCCAGGAACAGCTGCACGTTGTAGCGCTGCGAGAACAAGGCCACATTTGCCGCACACATGCCTTCCTTTGATGAGTGGGGGCTGCGCCCAGTCAGCTTGGTGGGGCCTCGCGAGAACCCCGTCATCGTGGTCCCCTTCTTCGCCGCTGCTGCCGGGCTTGCCCTAGGTGACGAGGGAAGGGAGTGAGCCGCGACTGGGGCCAGCGGCTCGGGCGCTGAGGAGCACATGTCATGTGGTGATCCGGGGGCGTCGTCCTCGGGAGCCTGTGACCCCCCCTCCTGAGGTGTCGGTTGCCGAGGAGATGCGGCATGTGGCTCCTGAGGCTGAGGCTCCGGGAGCCTCGGGAGGTCACAATGGGAAGGAGCCGGGCTGTTTGGCTCAGCCGGGCTCCCCTGAGGCCATCCCTCTTGAGTCTTCTCCAGCTCCGCCGCGCACCGGCCGTCACGTCCAGCACTTCGGTCGCCTTTGTGTGGACTTCGAGGAGCTCTGCAAGAGGAAGGGATCTCCGAGCAGCAGCGCTATCTTTGGGCCGTTGAAGCGACGAAAGTACATCGTCGTCGATGAGTAAGTACCTTATCTTAGTGATCTTCTTTGTGCCGCCTTCCTTTCCTGACGACTGTCCCCTCAGGACCCCTTCTTCTAAGGCCGTAAAATCTCCAGACAAGCAGCTCCGTCTCGTCCCGTCGCACCCGCCAAGCTCCAGCGCTACAGGCTCGGATGCTGCCCAAAGTGTGGGGTGAGCCATGGGAGATGATCCTGGGGTCTTCTTCAAGCAGAGGGCCTTGTTCGGTTCGGGCCCCTCGCGAGGGTCGGCTGGCTCCTGGGACCGTGCTAGCCCCCAGCCCCCAATCGGGAGGTGGCGCTCCACTTGATGCTCCACCAGCAGCCCCAGAGGTGGAGGACGAGGTGGGTCGAGCATTCGAGCTCAAGCACGGGCGTAGCGTAGTCCACCATGAGCTCTTCCAGGAGGCGATGGGCACGATGAATCACCTTGGTGAAGATCTTGCTGGTGTCGACTCGCGCCTTGAGGCTGAAGGTCTTCGGTTGGTGGAGGAGCGGCGCAACATGCGCTTGGCCATCAACCTTGGTCGCTATCGGCGCAACCTCGAGAACGCGAAGGCTGAGGAATCTCTCAAGATTGCCAATGAGGCCCGCTCGTGAGGACGATTGCCACCGCGAGGCTGCAGCCGACGGTTAGCATAAGCCTGCTTTTGAGAGATTAGCGGTACCTTGTAGTTGCTGTTGTCGGTGCGATCGTTGTGGTTCTCCGTTGGTTCTTGGAAGGCCTCGACTCCTGGCGCCCCCTCTCCCCAATCTTCTCCAATGAACGAGCTAGGGTCGTCCTCTGGTGCGTACCCTTGGTCCATCATGCAGGGCACGTAGGCTTCCGGGGCCGTCACCCCGAACACCTCGCCGTGGTGCCCCATGCTCCATGTTGCTCGAACCATGGCGGTGCCCTGGGGATGACTGTATGGCATCCTGCTGTGACCGTGGGGGCGACGCTTGCGCCAGAGCCCGCTGCGGGCGGCATGGGGGAGTCGGAGCCCCCTACGCCGTCGGCCGTGCTGATGTTGATGAAGCCCCCGGGCGTAGTTGATGGCTCGTGGATGTGGTGAGGTTCACTGCGCGGCCCGGCAGTGGCCTGGGAAGGAAGTTGATAGCAGACAGGCGGTGCTCCCGATGCCGCTGCATCCAATTGCTTAGCAACACACTCCAGCAGTGTGTCCCGATCGCTTTCCATCAGCCGGCACCGCAGCATCTCCCTTGCCACGGTGAGCGCTGCCCGCATGTTTGCTTGCTCCCGTCGTGAGTATGGTGCCTTTGCTGCGGCATGGATCGCTGCTCTTGCGGCGGCCCGAACCTGCCGTGGGGTGAGGGTGGATGACCCCTGGCCGTGCTGCCCGCATCCGGCAGAGTTTGGCGGCGCCCGTGCCACCTGGAGTGCATGGTCGTGACCTTCGTGGGGAAGTGTCGCTGCCCGGGCTAGCGAGGCTGCCCAGCGGTCGGAGCCGCCCCTTGAGTCGCCAGACATCGTGGCTGAGGAGCGTCTACGAGCTGGCCGGTGGAGGAGGAGCACTGGCGCACCCCTACCTAGCGCGCCAAATGTCGGATGTGGGGTTCCGGCAAACCCTTAAGGTTCGAACACTGGGGTGCGTGCGAAGTCTTTTCTTCCCACCAATCGATGCCCTAGCTCACTAAGATCTCGCGGACGAACTTGACGAACTTGCACACAAAAAGACACAAGATTTCTACTAGTTCGGGCCACCGTTGTGGTGTAATAGCCTACTCCAGTGTGGTGGTGGTGGATTGCCTCTAGGGCTGATGATGAACAGTACAAGGGAAGAACAGCCTCCTGAGGTTGAGGTGTTCTTGAGCTCGGTGAGCTTGTGTGTGTGTGGGTGGACTGAATGATCCGTCTCTCTCCCCCTCCTGTCAAAGGTGGTGTCTAGTCCTATTTATACTGGCCTTGGTCCTCTTCCCATATATCGAGCGGGAAGGGAGCCAACAATGGCGGGCTAATTCGAAGGGGGACAGCTAGTACAAGCTATCCTGACAAAAGTGGTCGTCGCCTGCCAAAGGCTCTGGTTGTGATGCCGTCTTGGGATCCACGATGACCTCTGTCTTGCCGTCCTCCTGGTCTTGGTCTCGTTTCAGCAATATAGCAACCTTTGCATGATGCCTCGGTACTCTTCGCCTGAGCTGGCCTCCTTAGCCCCAAAGAGGAAACAAGAACGATGCGTGCGCTGGCACCCGCCTGGTGTCGTGCGTCATGACTCACCTCACGAGGGTTTCGTGAGGTTTTCCCCGCCTTGCTATCTCCGCTCCTCATGAGCCTGCCTAGCTAGGATACTCCCGAGGAGGTCTTGCGTTGTCTGCCTCGCGAGGCTTGGACCCTCACGAGGGTCTTGGGTGTTTTGTTGGTGATGACGAGCCGTATGGCCTGCTGGCTCAGCCACGCCGGTGGTCGCAGGCAGGCAAGTCTAGGGACCCCCGTTCCCAGAACACCGACACCCGGGTCTATCTTCCATCATATTAATCTTCCAATACATAGTTATTTCCTTTGCCATTTATTTTACTTTGCATCTTTTATTCCTCTTTATCATAAAAATACCAAAAATATTATCCTATCATATCTATCAGATCTCACTCTCGTAAGTAACCGTGTAGGGATTGACAACCCCTTATCGCATTGGTTGCGAGGATTTATTTGTTTGTGTAGGTGCGAGGGACTCGTGCGCGGCCTCCTACTGGATTGATACCTTGCTTCTCAAAAACTGAGGGAAATACTTATGCTACTTTTCTGCATCACCCTTTCCTCTTCAAGGGAAAACCAACGCAAGTGCTCAAGAGGTAGCAGAGGGTAGGACAAAAGATGTCATGCAAGTTCTTTTCCATAAGCATGTATAACTATATTCAGAATACATGCCTACATTACATTGATGAACTAGAGATAGTTTTGTGTCGGCCTATGTTATAACTGTTGCATGAGGAATCACATCCGACATAATTATCCATCACTGATCCATTGCCTACGAGCTTTTCGCATATTGATCTTTGCTTAGTTACTTTTCCGTTGCCACTGTTTCAATCACTACAAAAACTACTACTGTTACTTTTGCCACCGTTACCGCTACTTCCATATTACTTTGCTGCAGATATTAAGTCTTTCGGGTGCGGTTGAATTGACGACTCAACTATTAACACTTGAGAATATTCTTTGGCTCCCCTTGTGTTGAATCAATAAATTTGGGTTGAATACTCTACCCTCGAAAACTGTTGCGATCCCCTATACTTGTGGGTTATCATCGTCAGGCCGGTGCTGATCTTGCACTACTTCATCATAGGCAAGCACTCAAGGGGACCCGTAAATGAGTTCCATGGGGATAACTGCTTATGCCCCATAGACTAGGGAGAAGGGAGTCTACCCGGTAGCTCGGTTAGATGTCGTTCTGAGGGACCAGAGAACTATCGGCAGCTCCTCGATCCACCGCCTGTCGTGCTTCTGCAGTGTATCGAAAGTTCTTGTCTTGTGTCCATGTAGCACTTCAGCATTCGCCCTCTCAGCTTGTCCATTTCTCTGTGGGTGTGCCAGAAAGGCGAATGAGATCATGCATCAGAGGGTACGGACATATTGCATGAAGGCATGGCTCGTGAATTGGGTGTTGTTGTCGGTGATGATCCTTGCCGAAACTCCAAAATGACACACCAATTATTTCAAGAACTTGATAGCTGACTGAGCACTCACCTTTCTCATGGCAGTCACTTCCGTCCACTTTGTAAACCTGTCGATGGCGACGAACAAGAATTAAGCTGTCGGGACACCGATCCTAAGTCACACTGATATAGCACGTAGCACATCATATCACTTTGCAGCCTCACGCATGGTATTCCCATGGGTGCCACCTCACCTGGTCGGGACCATTTGCGCCTTTTGGCTCATGTATATGATAGTGTTGCTAGCATCCATATGACAGAGAACCCGGGCCGACATGTCCAGTCGTAAACCCAAAGTGGCACTAGCTTACAGGGACATGCATACATGACCCAGCAATGAACGTGTCGGTCATCAATGTATTAACCCAAGTCGTAGCAAGCTACAAGGACTTAAAGGAACAACACGTGACATTTCCCTGAAGGGACAGACACAGGAACGAAGAAGGACACATGTCGGCTAGTCTAAGTGTTCTAGAGCAGTAGCAACTGGGCTAACACGACTCCGGTAAACCGGGCTGTATAAGACTACCATGGCTCAGTGGAAGCACTAGACTACATTTCCCCATAAGAGAGGCTAAAAAGGATAGGCAACTAGGTTGTCGGATCCCACACATACCAAGCATTTCAATCATACACACAATATGCTCGATATGTGTAAATACAACCTGGCATCACAACAAAACTCTACGACTCAAAGTATTTATTCATAAGACTCCAAAGAGTCAGATATGACAAACATGGGTCTCATGACCCAGCATTCAAGTCATACAAGCAATAGCACATGCGGAAGCTTAACATATCTGAGTACACACATCTACAAATGAAAAAGGCTGAGAAGCCTGACTATCTACCAGATCCTGCCGAGGGCACAAGATCGTAGCTGAGGTAACAAGCTAAATGTCGAAGTCCACGCAGAACTACTAGCGAGACTGAAGTCTCTCTGCAAAACATAAATTGAGCAAACGTGAGTACAAATGTACCAAACAAGACTTACATCATAACTAGCTACATATGAATCGGTATCAACAAAGGGGGTGGTGGAGTTTAACTACAGCAAACCAGCTTTGACTCGGTGGCTATCCTAAACTACGACTGCAAGTAACTCTTTTGAGGGGGCGCACACGAGTCCACATATTCACCCTAACATTACACCACCATGGATCCGCTCCCGTCTCTCTATGAGAACGCCATCAACAGCACTCAGGCTTATCTTGCGCATTTTAGAGTATCCACTTTCACTTGTCTACGAACTGTACAGGCAACCCAGAAGTCCTTTACTGCGCACACGGCTATTCGAATAGATCATTTATAACCCTGCAGGGGTGTACTTCTTCACACATGCTCTCTCCACTTACCACCATGTACACGTCGTGTATCTCAGCAACCTTCAAGTGGAAGCCTGGCGAGGGAGTCGACCATGACCTGACTAACCACACAAGTCTCTAGTCCAGGTTTATCGCCTATTCGGGTTCCATCCGCAAGGAGATCTGGCCGAGGTTTCGCTCACGGCCCCAAACGATGAGAGCAAGGTTCTCGAGGCACCAAACGGGCGTCCCAGTACACCGTGCCTCATGTCTCTACCGCATCATAGCCCACCCCTCGGGTCAGCGCTACGCACCACCCCCAACACATCCTACAATCATCAGAAAGTAGTTGCAACTCCTGGACAGAGATCGAGGCGATTAATAAGCCGAGAGGGGCCGAGTTACCGAAACTGTTCCTGAGGACGGTCTCAATGAGACAACCCACCATGTACTCCTACATGGCCTCTCACCGCTACCTTTACCAAATCGTGTTCACAAACTTAGCTCTCAACAGTAGGACATGTTCACCATATTCCAATTCATCCCCGATGAATCATACTTGACTCAACTCTAAGCAGTAGCAGGCATGACAACAAGCATGAATGAGTAGGCACATCAGGGCTCAAACAACTCCTACTCATGCTAGTGGGTTTCATCTATTTACTGTGGCAATGACAGGTCATGCAGAGGAAAGGGGTTCAACTACCGCAACATGTAACAGTTGAATCATTGTTATTCTAATGCAGTAAAAGGGAGCAGAAGCGAGAGAGTGGGATTGTATCGGAATGAACAAGGGGTTTGCTTGCCTCGCACTTCTGATGATAGTATAGTTCTTCATCGGTGTCATCGAACTCATCGCCGGAACAACATCTACTGAAGGGGGACAAATACCGGCAATAGAGAGGGAAAACACAATCAATGCAATGCGCAATATGATGTATGATCATGACATGGCAAAATGAGTGTGTTGGGCTAATGCAATTACAACCAGCTGGGTTTGAGTCATTTTGAACCAAAGGTTCAATCCCAAACTCAGCTTATGAATTTAAATAGTGCCTTATCATGTTTTGCACTAAATAGCAAGGTTAAGTTGCTTAAACATGATGCAAACACTCTAATGCATGCACTGACTAGGGATGTGACAACTCAACCCCACTAAACAAGAATCTCATCCCGAGATTCAAGACATGAGGTAAGAGGAAAAGGGGGTCACAAAACTATAACAATCTTCGTGATCCATTTGTCCTTCTCGAAGATGTTGATTCATTGCATCATCTTGATCTCGACGTCCTTGCTTTCAAGATCTTCACCCAACACGGGGACAGAAGAGCGAGATAACTCCACAGGGATGGATAATCTTAATGATCACAGGATCAACTCACGGAATGAGACGTAGAAACATCTCTTGAGCTGAGGGACAAAAACACATATGAGGAGCGATGGAAAGAAGTAGGTGACGAAGGTTCAGATTAGTAGGCAACAATTCCATGCTTAGAAGATGGTGCATGGTTTCAAGACAGCGAGGAAATAATCGCCATGATTCCATAACAGGGCACCTTAGGGAAGGTGACTCATAGTATTATTCCCTTAAGTGGCAAAAAGAAATACTTTTGACACATAGATCATTGAGACTATTTATACCAACCTAAGGCAATTCACCAACAATCGTTTGGAGGAGTACGAAGAAATGGCATACCCGGACTAGAATGGACGATGTGGACTACCTTCTTGAAGACAATGCAATGGATGAATTTCCTCTTGTTTAACAAGGGAAAAGGATGGGACCCATGGTATGCCCACTTTTAAAGATCATCCTGAACAACAATTGTTGAGAAAGGCAGCCCATGGTTAAATGGCTCAATAGAGGGTGCAAGCTGGGAACAAAATGCAAATGTTGGGAATGATTCTAGTAACTGGGGAAGAAGCCCAATAGTCGAGAGTGATTCCACTGTTTGAATGGTTATAGAATAACTGAGGAAACCAAGAGCACAACGACCTCTGAGGAACAACTTCTAGAATAAGTTGCACTAAATCCTCATGGAGAAGATGGTCAAATAGCTCAATCAAGATACTACAATGATAGATCTTCTGGCTAAGTGTGTCGGCCAGAACATCAACCTTGTCGGGACCTACATCATAGATCTTGGAAAAGTTCCAACCATCATATCTGCCTGAGATTCAGATCTGGTTGGTAACATGATACTCCAGACTCATCATGTCCAGAAAGAAAAATGAAAGTTTGCAACACAAATTGATGAGATGGCGTTGCGAGATTCCCAAGAGATGGACTATGGTAGCAAGCTCCAAAACATGAGCTGGTTCTGCTACACGCATGTGAACCTGTTGTCCAAGACAAGTATGACCACAGAGTAGTCTTACAATAAAATACTACCGATTTCTGTTAAGGAACCATCATCGAGGATATCGAAGTCCTTGTGCACTTATCGATGAACTTCTTATCCTTGAACAAGTCAATCAGTGGCTTGGCGTGCTAAGGAATACATATGGAGTGGAGGTAATTAATCTACCAAACCATAGAATACATTCGCACATGCATAACTGACTTGGGATGGTACCAGAGGAAACAAAAACAATCTTTCCCGAACTCACGGCGGCAACTTGCACCAAATGCACATGAATTCGAGGAAGTCACTTCTTCCATTCAAGCATAAGCTTCATGAACGGAACACGAAGGCATGGCTTACAAGGTTTCCAACACTAGGTTGATGTTCAACATGAATCCTGGAGGAGAAAAAATGCTACTGATGGGCTCAACAGCAACTCATCGGAATTTTCCATATCACCGGAATTCCACCATTATGTGAACAATGTGATAGTATTGGTCAGACCAAAAGATGTAATGGTTTATGCTCAAGGAACAACCACGAGTAAGACAACATTACGAATATCGTTGGTTCTAACTTGATTTGACGATAGCCCACACTCAAATCAAGGTTTGGACAAGACGATATATTCAACAACCGATCACGAGGAACAATCGATGAAGATATCTCGTCAACACACACACAAACACAAGGATCTCCCTTTCGAATGAACTAAGTTAGGCAAGTTATTATCTTCCAACTCTCCAAGTTGTTCTTTTAGCTTAACCAACTAACTCAGGGGTATCCAACACAGATTCTTGGAGAAAGGGGTGGCTACAAGAAACCAACTTGGTCACGAACTCAACATAGCGGTCTGGTGACAACCTGGTAATACTTCCGAGAAGATATTCAGAAAATCACGAACCACCGATATGTTTCTAAGCTCGAGAACAATCTTGCTTTTCAAGGAAAGACAACATGATCAGAAGAGCAAGGGATTCAATCCTAACTCAAAGATCGAAGAGTGCACCAGAAATAAGGACAAGGTAGCACGATCAATCTTAGAATGATGGTTTAGTAACCAACACGCTATGAATGAATTTATCGTCCATTAACTACCGAGCAACGGGGTTGCTAGGAGTATTAATTTCACACATCACGATTCACTTGTCGGCATTCCAGTTACAATAACACGGGAATCGAGGAATGAACAATGATGGCAAGAAGTATTACTGCGTCAAGAATTCATAAGAGGTGGTGCAATTCTCATGACAATCCTGGCATAAAGGGGGTAATACTTCATAGTAGAGCAGAGCAAAAGCAGGAGTTGCGGCTTGACAATCCTGGCATAAATGCCAATTCTCATGGATTGGCATTTTCATCCATGGAATACAACTACTTTTACCCAATCCTCGAAGTGGACAAGGTACTGGAGTTTGTTTTTCCTAGTCATTCCAGAATAGAATGGCTTGACAGACCACAAGAATTTGAGGTAACGATGAGCATGAATGCATGACATGCTCTTGACCATCAATTGATAGACAGAGGCCAGAATACAACTAAAGAGAGACAACTCAAAGGAACATATGGTTTTCTGAGTTGCGGCTGCATAGATTTAGTATGTCAAAAAAGTTCAACATATTTCTTCCAGATAATCCATGCAGAAAGGTAGAACTGGCAGATTCACAATCCAGAATGGAGAACTCATCAAGAGCACTCTAGTTGTGATCTTTTGGTTCAAAGAACTTCTGCCATAATGGTTCATAGTATTGGAAGAACGATATACCATAGACCTCGAGGACTATCGCAAAGGTTACTAAAATCCTAAAGGAACTAGCAAACACTATCAACATGAAGTAAGTAGGGTGACTCTCGGGATCAAGAACCCACGAATAGAATGCCTACTAACTAACTAAATGGCATCACGGAATGCTTTCGGGAATGATGGCCAGAATCATCACACCGGAACACAAAACATGGCTAGAATACTAGATGATCCTCTAAGACACCTAGGGTCATAATAATAGCTCCAACATATATGTCGAGGCAACAGAGTACCTCAACTCACTAATTTGTGTGATTAATCTGGCCCAAATGAACAACAGAAATGGGAAGAAGGGATTTGCAAATGCAACAGACTCATTAGCAACCTGGAATGACTCGGACAACATAACAGCTATAAATGCTCAAAAAGATTTGAGACATCCTGCAAAATAATGGCATAACCACTAAGAATCACAATATCAAGGTTCCGAGATCAACTGTCAACACATGGAGGTCGTAAGAACTGAACCGAGGCTTGAATTCATCAATCATACAAGTCTATGGATTAGTAACACATGATCCTGATAGAAAGAAGAGAAAGCCTAGTTCCTTAACCCCATAGAAAGATAAGATGACTCGGATCAGAAGGGCATAAGGTATAAGAAGTAAAAAGAGCCTTACGTTACCATCCACAATCAATTCCCTTATATATCTAAAGAATCTCTAGACTCAACTTCGACCAGTTTGGCTTGGAAATCCTACAGGCAGTCAGGCTCTGATACCAAAGCTGTCAGGACCCCGATCCTAAGTCACACTGATCTAGCATGTAACACATCATATCACTTTCCGGCCTCACGCACGGTATTCCCATGGGTGCCACCTTACCTGGCCCGGGACCGTTTCCGCCTTTTGGCTCACATATATGATAGAGTCGCTAGCATCCATATGACAGAGAACCCGGGCCGACATGTCTAGTCATAAACCCAATGTGGCACTAACTTACAGGGACAAGCATACATGACCCAGCAACGAACGTGTCGGTCATCAACGTATGAACCCAAGTTGTAGCAAGCTACAAGGACTTAAAGGAACAACGCGTGACATTTCCCCGAAGGGACAGACACAGGAACGAAGAAGGACACATGTCGGCCTGTCTAAGTGTTCTGGAGCAGTAGCAACTAGGCTAACAGGACTCTGGTAAACCGGGCTATAGCAGACTACCATGGCTCAATGGAAGCACTAGACTACATTTCCCAATAAGAGAGGCTACCAAGGATAGACAACTAGGTTGTCGGATCCCACACATACCAAGCATTTCAATCATACACACAATATGATCGATATGTGTAAATACAATATGGCATCACAAAAAAACTCTGCGAATCAAAGTACTTATTCATAAGACTCCGAAGAGTCAGATATTACAAACATGGGTCTCATGACCCAGCCTTCAAGTCATACAAGCAATAGCACATGCGGAAGCTTAACATGTCTGAGTACAGACATCCACAAATGAAAAAGGCCAAGAAGCCTGACTATCTATCAGATCCAGCCGAGGGCACAATATCGTAGCTGAGGTAACAAGCTAAACATCGAAGTCCACGCGGAACTACTAACGAGACTGAAGTCTCTCTGCAAAACATAATTTGAGCAAACATGAGCACAAATGTACCCAGCAAGACTTACATCAAACTAGTTACATATGCATCCGTATCAATAAAGGGTTGGTGGAGTTTAACTTTAGCAAGCCAGCTTTGTCTCAGTGGCTATCCTAAACTACGACCGCAAGTAACTCTTTTGAGGTGGCGCACACGAGTCCACATATTCACCATAACAATACACCACCATGGATCCACTCCCGTCTCCCTACAAGAACGCCATCCATAGCACTCACGCTTATATTGCGCGTTTTAGAGTATCCACTTTCACTTGTCTATGAACTGTATAGGCATCCCAGAACTCCTTTAGCGCGGACACGACTATTCAAATAGATCATTTATAACCCTGCAGGGGTGTACTTCTTCACGCACGCTCTCGCCACTTACCACCATGTACATGTCGTGTATCTCGGCAACCTTCAAGTGGAAGCCTGGCGAGGGAGTCGGCCACGACCTAACTAACCACACAAGTCTCTAATCCAGGTTTATCGCCTATTCGGGTTCCACCCGCAAGGAGATCCAACCGGGGTTTCGCTCACGGCCCCAAACGATGAGAGCAGGGTTCCTGAGGCACCAAACAGGCATCCCGGTACACCGTGCCTCGTGTCTCTACCGCATCATAGCCCACCCCTAGGGTCAGTGCTACGCACGGCCCCCAACACATATCCTACAAACACCAGAAACTAGTTGCAACTCCTGGAAAGAGATCAAGGCGATTAATAAGCTAAGAGGGGCCGAGTTACCGGAACCCTATGTGTGGTAGTAACTGTTCATGGACCACAAACACAGAACTCAGTTCGTATGGACGGTTTCAATGAGACAACCCACCATGTACTCCTACGTGGCCTCTCACCGATACCTTTACCAAATCGTGTTCACACACTTAGCTATATTCCAAATCGTGAACAGTAGGACATGTTCACTATATTCCAATTCATCCCCGATGAATCAGACCTGACTCAACTCTAAGCAGTAGCAGGCATGACAACAAGCATGAATGAGTAGGAACATCAGGGCTCAAACAACTCCTACGCATGCTAGTGGGTTTCATCTATTTACTATGGCAATGACATGTCATGCAGAGGAAAGGGGTTCAACTACCGCAACATGTAACAGTTGAATCGTTGTTGTCTTAATGCTGTAAAAGAGAGAAGAAGTGAGAGAGTGGGATTGTATCGGAATGAACAAGGGGGTTTGCTTGCCTGGCACTTCTGAAGATAATATAGTTCTTCATCGGTGTCATCGAACTCATCGCCGGAACAACGTCTACTGAAGGGGGACAAATACCGGCAACAGAGAGGGAAAACACAATCAATGCAATGCACACTATGACGTATGATCATGAGATGGCAAAATGAGTGTGTTGGGCTAATGCAACTACAACCAACTGGGTTTGAGTCATTTTGAACCAAAGGTTCAGTCCCAAACTCAACTTATGAATTTAAATAGTGCCTTACCATGTTTTGCACTAAACAATAAGGTTAAGCTGCTTAAACATGATGCAAACACTCTAATGCCAAAAGCTGTCAGGACCCCAATTCTAAGCCACACCGATCTAGCAGGTAACACATCATATCACTTTGCGGCCTCACGCACGGTATTCTCACGGGTGCCACCTTACCTGGCCCGGGATCATTTGCGCCTCTTGGCTATTGTATATGATAGTGTCGCTAGCATCCATATGACAGAAAACCCGGGCCGACATGACTAGTCGTGAACCCAAAGTGGCACTAACTTATGGGGACAGGCATACATGACCCATCCTCGAACGTGTCGGTCATTAGCGTGTGAATCTGGACTATAGCAACTGGGCTATCAGGACTCCGGGAACCCAGGCTATAGCAGGCTAGCAGGACTCCAGAAGTCACAATGTGACATTGCCCCGAAGGGACAGACACAGGAACGAAGTGGGACACATGCCAGCCAGTCTTACTGTTCTCGAGAAGTAGTAACTGGGCTAGCAGGACTCCGGTAAATCGGGCTGTAGCAGACTACCATGGCTCAGTTGAAGCACCAGACTACATTTCCCCATAAGAGAGGCTACCAAGGATAGACAACTAGGTTGTCGGATCCCACACATACCAAGCATTTCAAACATACACACAATATGCTCAATATGTGCAAATACAACATGGCATCACAACAAGACTCTACGACTCAGAGTATTATTCATTAGGCTCCGAGGAGCCAAGTATTACAAACATGGGTCTCATGACCCAACATACAGAGCATACAAGCATCAAGAAGAAGCATAAACATGTCTGAGTACAGACAACTACAAATGGAAAAGGCTGAGAAGCCTGACTATCTACAAGACCATCCCATGGGTACAAGATCGTAGCTGAGGTAACAAGCTAAACGTCGAACTCCATGCAAAACTCCTAGCAAGACTGAAGTTTCTCTACAAAAACATAAATTAAGCAAATGTGAGTACAAATGTACCCAACAAGACTTACATCAGAACTAGCTACATATGCATCGGTATCAACAAAGGGGTGGAGGAGTTTAACTGCAGCAAGCCAGCTTTGACTCGGTGGCTATTCTAAACTACAACTGTTGGTAACTCTTTTAAGGTGGCGCACACGAGTCCACATATTCACCATATAAATACACCACTATGGATCCGCTCTCGTCTCCCTACGAGAAGGGCATCCATAGCACTCACACTTATCTTGCGCATTTTAGAGTATCCACTTCAAGTTATCTATGAACTGTACAGGCAACCTAGAAGTCCTTTACCGCGGCCATGGCTATTCGAATAGATCATTTATAACCCTTCAGGGGTGTACTTCTTCACACACGCTCTCACCACTTACCACCATGTACACGTCGTGTATCTCGGCAACCTTCAAGCGGAAGCGTGGCGAGGGAGTCGGCCATGAATTGACTAACCACACAAGTCTCTAGTCCAGTTTTATCCCCTATTCGGGTTCCATGCGCATGGAGATCCAGCCGGCGTGTCGCTCACGGCCCCAAACGATGTGTGCAGGGTTCCCAAGCCCACCTCGATGGATGGATCTATGCTTGGTACACTGTGCCACGGTGCCTAGTCTGTCCCAAGCCCACCTGTACCGGGTACCATTTGGTAGACTACTAACACAACCTACAAACACCAGAAACTAGTTGCAACTCCTGGACAGAGGTCAGGTTGATTAATAAGTCAAGAGGGGCACTTAAGAATTCCAATGCGTGGTAGTAGTTGTTCATGGATCACAAACACAGAACTCAGTTCCTGAGGTCGGCTGCAATGAGACAACCCACCATGTACTCCTACATGGCCTCTCACCGCTACCTTTACCAGATCATGTTGACACACTTAGCTCCCAACAGTAGGACATGTTCACCACATTCCAATTCATCCCCGATGATTCAGACCTGCTCAACTCTAAGCAGTAGCAGGCATGACAAACAAGCATGAATGAGTAGGCACATCGGGGCTCAAACAACTCCTACTCATGCTAGTGGGTTTCATCTATTTACTGTGGCAATGACATGTCATGCAGAGGAAAGGGGTTCAACTACCGCAGCATGTAACAGTTGAATCGTTGTTGTCCTAATGCAGTAAAAGAGAGCAGGAGCGAGAGAGTGGGATTCTATCAGAATGAGCAAGGGGGTTTTGCTTGCCTGGCACTTCTGAAGATAGTATAACTCTTCATCGGTGTCATCGAACTCATCATCGAAACACATCTACTGAGAGGGGACAAGTACCGGCAAAGGAACATAAACAACATTCAATTAATGCAATGCACAAGCAAATGAATGATATTACATATTAAGGTACTGAATTGAGCTAATGCAACAGCAAGTCATTTTAATTGAAGTGGAATTCAAATTACATCAAATTCCAACTCCAAACCTATTTTTCAACTTTACCTTAATCATGTTTTATCCTAATCCGTGGAGTTAACTTGCTCAAACATGCATGAACATGGCATAAAAAGATTCTTTGGATTTTTCTGATCATTTTTCATATATAAATTAATTCCATTGGAGTTATAGATTATTTTCTATGATTTTTTTAAGTTTTAACTATTTTCTAGAATTTCCTAGTTATTGAAAATGCCAGAATAGCTTTATGGTGTCAGCAAGGTCAACAGTGATGTCAGCAGGTCAACTGAACCGATCCAGGTCAAACCTGACCTGTCAGGCCCACTGATTAGTGGTAGAGGCGCTAATCCTGCGTTGACTTGTGCTTTGACTCGATGCGGGGCCCACTGTGAGTGGCTGTTGGGTGGTTAGCTGGCAGTGATTAGCACTAATCACGCGGCCACGTCGGCGCGGCCGGGGATTAGCTACCGGCGACCTTGACAGACGGCGGAGGCACGCCGAAATCGCTACTCCGGCGACGGTTTGATGCGCGGGAGGGTTCCACGGGTTCCTAGCGTTGCGGCGCTTCTAGTGGTGGTGGCGGGTGGTGCTAGGGTGGCCGGGAACGACGGCGGCGAGCATGTTCGCGGCGACCGGAGTTCGGACGTCGACCGTTCCGACGTTGCAAGGAACGGTAGGAGCAACTAGTAGTTGCTACGGCCCCATGGTGATGCGCTCAGCGCGGTGATGCTCTCAGACACGGTGGAGGTGGGCTCTACCCATGGCGGCGATGAAGCGCAACGGCTGCGAGCTTCGGTTGGGGTGGCCAAAGGGGCTAGAGGAGGAAATCGACAGAGGGGAGAGAGGGGTTGGGAGCAGGGGCTCACGGAGATGCCGAAGAGGAGGTCAGCGAGCCCAGGGAGGTCCTGGCGGCGCCGAATTGACCGGAGGCGAGCTCGGGTGCCCGAGGTTGAAGATGAGGCAGAAATGTCATTGCGGTGCGCCCAACATCACTTGGATCGGTGGAGACAAAGAAGAATACGCGACAGATCTTCTCGATGCATCAGCGAGGCGAGTGGTGGACGATGGCCACTGTGGTGCTCGTCAGCGCTCTCGGGTGCTCGGGGTCGGTCATGGGAGAGAGAGTAGAGGAGGGGGAGGGGTCCAGAGAGGGAGTGGAGAGGTGTAGAGGGTCGAGGCGGTCCTGGGTGGTGCAGCAGGACGAAGGGGGAGCAGCTGCGTGGCTAGCAGGAGGTGGAGGCTTGGGCATGGGCGCGTCGACACGCCTCTGCCAATAGGCAGAGGTTGAAGACAGTGGTGCCCCTGATGGGTTGGGCCGCCAAGTGGACTGGCCAGGTGGGCTGCCCAGATGAGAGCCAGGTAAGTTTTTGTTCTGTTGTATTACTCTGTTTTGTTTTCTTTTTATTTATTTTGCCACTGTTTTAAATTCCAACCAGATTCAAAACTAGTGCCAACTTCTCTGAAATAATTTTATGTTGCTAAATGGACTTTTCCAAAGCACATAAAGCATTTCATGGGCATTTGAATTTATATTCTAATTATATGAATATAATTCAAATTCAAATAGCTATTGATTTAAATTCAAAGTCCCAAAAAATAAATCCTTAAAAATGTTCCTAAATTTTGGTTTGATATATAGCTCTTGCCAAAATTCTTAAACATTGCATAAAGATATCTTGGAACCAAAGAATGAAATTTCTAGGCTTCTTTGCCCTTCTTTTATTTAATTTTTGAGGCTTCAAATTCCTCAATTCAGATTTCTTGAAAACAAACATGATGCATGATGCACTCAAGTGCAACTAATTACAAGCAGTATTCTAGGGCTGTGACAACTCACCCCCACTAAACAATAATCTCGTCCTAAGATTCAAGACATGAGGTAGGAAGACATAGGGGACACATATTCTAGGGTTAGTGCCAGTTCTACCTTTCTGCATGGGTTATTCGGAAGAAATGTTGGGCTTTGCTCGACATACTAATCTATGCATCCACAACTCAGAAAGATATACGTTCCTTTGAGTTGTCCCTCTCTTTAGTTGTATCCGGATCTCCGTCTATCAATTGATAATCAAGAGCATGACATGCAATCATGCTCGTCGATACCTCATATTCTTGTGGTCTGTCAAGCAATTCTATTCTGGAATGACTTGGAGAAACAAACTCCAGTACCTTGTCCACGTCGAGGATTGGGTCAAAGTAGTTGTATTTCGTGGATCAAAATGCCAATCCAGCTTTTTCTCTGTTCTACCTTGGAGTGTTACCAGCTTTATGTCAATAATGTCATGAGAATTGTACTACCTCTTATGAATTCTTGATGTAGTGATACTTCTCGCCATCATTATTCATTCCTCGGTCATGTGTTGTTGTAATCGGAATGCCAACAAGTGAATTGTGATGTGTGAAATCAATACTCCTAGCAACCTCGTTGCGTGGTAGTTAATGGACAATACTGTCACTCTTAGGGTGCTGGTTATTGAATCATCACCCTAAGATTGATCGTGCTACCTAGTCCTTATTTCTGGTGCACTCTTCGATCAAAGAGTTATGATTGTGTCAATCCATCACTCTCTTAATCATATCGTATTGCCCTAAAAAAGCAAGATTGTTCTCGAGCTTAGTAATATATCGGTGGTTTGTGATTTTCCGAATATCTTCTTGGAAGTATCACCAGGTTAGCCTGACTGTTATGTTGAGCTCGTGATCAAGTTGGTTTTTGTAAACCACCCATTTCTCCAAGAGTCTGTGTTGGATATCCCTAAGCTAGTTGGTTGAGCTAGACAACAACTTGGAGAGTTGGAAGGTAAAAGCTTTGCTTAACTTAGTTCATTCCAAAGGGATATCTTTGTGTTTGTGTGTGTGTGTTGAAGAAAGATGATACCTCCATCGATTAACCTTCGTGTTCAGTTGTTGGATCTATTGTCTTACCAAACCATTTGATTTGAGTGTGGGCTATCATCAAATCAAATCCGTACCAACGAATTCCGTAATGTTGTGTTACTCGTGGTTATTCCTCAAGCACACAACATTATATTCTTTTGATCTGACCAATGCTATTAGTTTGTTCACATAGTTATGGAATTCCATCTATATGGAAATCTTGAGAAATTGTTGTTGATCCCATTTACAACATTTTCATCATCCCCATGATTCATGTTGAACATCAAGCTAGTGTTGGAATCTTTTGTAAGCATTATCTTCATGTCTCATTCATAAAGCATATGTTTGGTGTAAGAAGTGACTTTCTCCAAGTTCATGTGCATTTGATGCAAGTTGCCGCTGTGAATTTGAGAAAGTTTGTTTTTGCTTGCTCTAGAATCATCCCAAGTCAGTTATGCATGTGCGAATTATTGTGTGGTTTGATAGATTAGCTACCTTCATTCCATATGTATTCCTAGCACACAAGCCACTGATTGATCTGTTCAAGGATAAGAAGTTCATTGATAAGTATACAAGGACTTTCATATCCTCGTTGATGGTTCCCCACCTGAACCCGGTAGTGTTTCGTTGTAAGACTAGCATGTGGTCATGCTTGTCTTGGACAACATGTTCACATGTGTGTAGCAGAACTAGCTCATGTTTTGGAGCTTGCTGCCGTAGTTCATTTCCCGAGACTCTCACAACGTCATCTCGTCGGTTTGTGTTGCAAACTTTCTTTTACAGACGTGATGTCTGCAATATCCTATTACCAACTTGATCTGAATCTCAGGCAGGTATGATGGTTGGAACTATTCCAAGATCTATGATGTAGGTTCCGACAAGATTGATGTTTTGGCAAACACACTTAGCTGGAAGATCTATTAGTGTAGTATCTTGATTGAGCAAGTTGACAATTTTCTCCTATAGGATCTGGAGTGACTTCTTATAGAAGTTTTTCCTTATGGATCCTTTGTATTCCGAAGTCCGACCTTTACTTGATGGCCATGTCGATGCTTTTAAGCATGATCGTGGTACCTAGAACATCAAGGAGAACATTATAAGCAGAGTGCTAAATGTCTCTCGGTCGATACTCCAGATTTTACGCTAACCCGCACCAACCCCGAGCTTCGGCCACCGCAAAGCTCATCGTCGGCGCCGCTACAGCCCGCCTCAGCTCCAGCCACCACCACATCGTACGAGCCTTGCTATGAGCGTTCCAACACGCCCGGCCGCGCGACCTCTTGTCGCCGGAGTTGGCCGGAGGAGCTACCTCGTTGTGCCCTATTTACGCCGGCGGTTAAAAACCATTCAGAGCTGACGTGGAGCATTAGCTTAGGTGCTAATCACCCGGTTAATTAACACGTAGTGCATGACAGGTGGGACCCACCCTATTAACTATTTTAGTTTAGTTTTAAACTTATTTAGTTAGCCCTCTTAGACTGACATATGGGTCCCACTGGTCAGGTTTGATCTGGACCGACCCGTTGACCTGGTGACGTCACTCAGACGTCATGTTGACGCAGTAAAGTATTTTTTGGATTTAAAATAATTCAGGAAATTCAAAAAATGCCCAAAACTTATAAAATTCATAGAAAATTATCTATAACTCATAATGAAATAAATTATATATGAAAAATTATCAGAAAAATCCAATCTATCCATATGTACCTTTTTCATGCATGTTAGAACAACTTATAGCTTCTGTTTAGGACAAATCATGTAAATGGCATTTGAATATCCACATATGGAGATTGAATTTGAATCTTGGATTCAAACCAACTTCATTTAACCTGTTGCTAGTTGCATTAGCTCAGATCACAGCATATTTCCATGTCATGATCATGCATCACGTTGTTGCGTTCCATTGATTGTGTTCCCTCTTGTTTGCTGGTGGTTGTCCCCTCTCGATAGATGTGGTTTCGACGATGTGATCAATGACACCGATGAAGAGCTATATCATCTTCAGAAGTGCCAGGAAGCAAAAACCCCTTGTTCATTTCGATACAATCCCACTCTCTCACTTCTGCTCTCTTTTACTGCATTAGGACAACAATGATTCAACTTTTACATGCTGTGGTAGTTGAACCCCTTTCCTCTGCATGACCTGTCATTGCCACAGTAAATAGATGAAACCCACTAGCATGAGTAGGTGTTGTTTGAGCCCTGATGTGCCTACTCATTCATGCTTGTTGTCATGCCTGCTACTTCTTAGAGTTGAGTCAGGTCTGATTCATCGGGGATGGATTGGAATGTGGTGAACATGTCCTACTGTTGAGAGCTAAGTGTGTGAACACGATTTGGTAAAGGTAGCGGTGAGAGGCCATGTAGGAGTACATGGTGGGTTGTATCATTGCAGCCGTCCTCAGGAACTGATATCTGTGTTTGTGATCCATGATCAGCTACTACCATGCATTGGAATGATTAAGTGCCCCTCTTGCCTTATTAATCGCCTTGATCTCTGGCCAGGAGTTGCAACTAGTTTCTGGTGTTTGTAGGATATGTGTTGGGGGCCGTGCATAGTGCTGACCCAAGGGGTGGGCTTTGATGCGGTAGAGACACGAGGCACGGTGTACCGGGACGCCCGTTTAGTGCCTCGGGAACCCTGCTCTCATCGTTTGGGGCCGTGAGCGAAACCCCGGCCGGATCAGCTTGCGGATGGAACTCGAACAGGCGATAACCCTGGACTAGAGACTTGTGTGGTTAGTTAGGTCGTGGCCGACTCCCTCGCCAGGCTTCCGCTTGAAGGTTGCCAAGATACATGACGTGTACATGGTGGTAAGTGGTGAGAGTGTGTGTGATGAAGTACACCCCTGCAGGGTTATAAATGATCTATTTGAATAGCCGTGTCCGCGGTAAAGGACTTCTGGGATGCATGTACAGTTCATAGACAAGTGAAAGTGGATACTCTAGAATGCGCAAGATAAGCATGAGTGCTATGGATGGCGTTCTCGTAGGGAGACGGGAGGGAATCCATAGTGGTCGGGGGAAGGGGCCAAGGATATCGAGCCCCAGACCGAAAATGGCCATGATAAAGGGATTGTCTGAACGGCTTGGGCAGGTAGGTGTGTTCTCTTGGAATGGAACTGGCAGGCTTCACATGTCATGACGAGCTCGAGCGCATCTTGGAGGGCTGTGGGCCAATAGAATCCTTGTCGGAATGCTTTCCCAACTAATGACCTTGATCCAATGGGTGAGCCACACATTCCTTTGTGAATCTCAGCCAGCAGTTCCTTTCCATCCTCCCGGCAGACACACTTCAATTTCACACCATTGGGCCTCCTTCTGTATAGATTGTCATCGACAAACTAATACATACTGGCCCTCCGGGCTACTTTCTCAGCTTCATCTTGGTCGCCGGGAAGTTCTCCGGTTTGCCGGATGATGTGCCTTGCCCAATTGGAGCCTAGGGCTCGGAAACGAGGACTAGCGGCACTTCCTCTGCTGCGGGAGCACCAGCCTCGTTCGCGGGGTCCATGTGCCCGGCTGGAGGGGGTGGTCCGGTAGGCTATGATGAGTTGTTTCCGGCAGGTTCTTTGCCGGGAGCGGACTGCTCCACCGGGAGAGGCTTGCCGTAGTCCAACTTTCTCCTTTTCCGGGCCATTGTGGCTGGTGATACAGCGGGCTGAGAGAGATGGAGAACAAAAGTTCCTAGTTCCATAGGAAGCTTCTGTGTAGCACACTTTGACAGGTGATCAGCTACGCCGTTTTCTGCACGAGGTACGTGCTCTGTTTGCAACCCATCAAAGTGCACGTATGCTTCCATCAATGGGCTTTGATAATCCTTGTTGATTTGTCTCACAACAAGCTGTGAATCTCCTCGTATGATCAGCTTCTTGATTCCCAATTCTACTGTAATTATGAGCCTGGCAAGGAGCCCTTTGAAATGCCCTCGATGCGGCTATATCTCCCACGTGTCGAAGCACGACTTAGAGGCATAACCGCATTGAAAGCAATGTCGCAAGTGAGGTAATCTTCGCAAACAACCCATGTAATACAATAAGGGAAAAGATACATAGTTGGCTTACAATCGCCACTTCACACAATTACATGAAAAAGCATTACATCATCCAGATACAATCAAGGTCCGACTACGGAACCAAAATAAAAGAAGACTACCCCAAAAGCTACACAGATCCCCGATCGTCCCAACTGGACTCCACTACTGATCAACTAGAACGAAAAACAACAGAAAGCACAAGATCTTCATCGAGCTCCTCCTTGAGCTTGGTAGCCTCACCTACTCGGTAAACATCGGCACCTGCAAACTGGTTTTGGAAGTATCTATGAGTCACGGGGACTCAGCAATCTCACACCCTCGCGATCAAGACTATTTAAGCTTATAGGAAGGGTAAAAGGTATGAGGTGGAGCTGCAGCAAGTGACTAGCATATTTGGTGTCTAACATACGTAAATGAGAGCGAGAAGAGAAGGCAAAGCACGGTCGAACAAGTATGATCAAGAAGTGATCCTAGAACAACCTACGTCAAGCATTACTCCAACACCGTGTTCACTCCCCGGACTCCGCTGGAAAGAGACCATCACGGTAACACACGCGGTTGATGCATTTTAATTAAGATAAACTTCAGGTTTTCTACAACCGGACATTAGCAAATTCCCATCTGCCCATAACCGCGGGGACGGCTTTCGAAAGTTTAAATCCCTGCAGGGGTGTCCCAACTTAGCCCATCACAAGCTCTCACGGTCAACGAAGGATATTCCTTCTCCCAAGACAATCCGATCAGGCTCGGCATCCAGGTTACAAGACATCCTCGACAATGGTAAAAAAAGTCCAGCAACACCGCCCGAATGTGCCGACAAATCCCGATAGGAGCTGCACATATCTCGTTCTCAAGGCACACTCAGATGAGCGCTCCATACAACTAAAACCAAACCTCGAGTTTCCCCGAGGGGGCGCTACACAGGGCTCTAGTTTGGACCAACACTCAGAGGAGCACTGGCCCGGGGGGGGTAAAATAATGATGACCCTCAGGAGCGCGACTCCCAAGGGAAAAAGATGCTAGGTGGCGAATGGTAAACCAATGTTGGGCATTGCTGGAAGAGTTTTATTCAAGGCGAACTGTCAAGGGGTTCGCATTATAACCCAACCGCGTAAGGAACGCAAAATCCGGGAACATAACACCGATATGACAGAAACTAGGGCGGCAAGAGCGGAACAAAACACCAGGCATAAGGCCGAGCCTTCCACCCTTTACCAAGTATATAGATGCATTAATTAAATAAGAGATATTGTGATATCCCAATAAAATATCCATGTTCCAACATGGAACAAGCTCTAATCTTCACCTGCAACTAACAACGCTATAAGAGGGGCTGAGCAAAGTGGTAACATAGCCAAACAACGGTGTTCTAGGACAAGGTGGGTTAGAGGCTTGGCTCAACAATATAGGAGGCATGATAAGCAAGTGGTAGGTATCGCGGCATAGGCATAGCAAAGGAGTGAGCAACTAGCAAGCAAAGATAGAAGTGATTTCGACGGTATGGTTATCTTGCCTGAGATCCCTCAAGGAAGAAGAACGAGTCCATGAAGAAGACAAACGGACGTAGACGAACAGGTCCTCACAAACGCGACGTAATCGGAACCAACCCGAAGAAGCAACACCGGAAAAAAGCAAACAACATAGTAAACAACCAACAAATGATCATGGCATGATGCATAACCAATTATGATGCATGTCCGGTTTAATGAGGCATGGCATGACAAGGCGCACAAACAATCCTACAAATTAAGTGGAGCTCAATATGCAACTCCGTTGCATATTGACGAAACACCCCATGACTTATTTAGTTCAATCTCGTTTATGTACTCAACAATATTAAATGTTGTTAAACATGGCAAGAGGGTGAAGCAAAACAAAATTACCTATCTAGGCAAGTTTAAATGAGGCCGGAACAACAAACAACAAGTCCGGAAACTCCTCATGTGCATATTTTAAGGTTTGGTACTGTTCTGCCATAAACACAATTTTAGAGTTATTAAACAAGCAAAACAAGTACACCATGTTAATCTAGGCATTTTTCTACCCCATTTACATACAAAGTTTATTAAATTTGGAGCTACGTTATTTAGTTATGGAATAAATCATTTTAACATGGCATAGGAGCAAATTTGAACAAACATCATTTTAGACATTTTAAACATGGATGAAAGTTTGATATTCTTAATCTAGACAAAATTCTAAGCAAGTTTCATATGTAACTTATTTTAAACCGATGCACGGTTGGTGAGTTATTAAATGCATGTAGTCTAGGGGGTTCTCTGCAAAACTGGGTTCTCTGAAATAAAAGATAAATTCACAGACCCTGAAAAAAACATCAACGGGCTGAAACTGGGCAGGCTGGGCTGCTCACATTGGGATTAAGGACGCGCTGGGCATCTGGGCTGCGAGCGAAGCAGAGGAAGGCCTCGCGCGGCGAGTGGCACTCGTCCAGGCTGGCGCTGGACTGGTCAACACATGCGCTCGGGAAGACCAGCACGATGCAGAAAAGTCTTCGCTCGCCTCCCTCGCTCGAACAGAAGGAGGCGGCGCTGGGGACTCGCAGCAGGGTTAGCAGGCGCGGGGGGCGCAGTGCGGACACTGAGGCGGCGAAGAGCGGCGGAGGCGGCAGCTCCGGCGAGCCGGACTACGGCGGCGGTGACGAGAGCGAGGCAGCGCTGGAGCTCAGGGAGGATCCGGGCGAGGGTGGCCTGCAGGCGACGGATTCGAGCCACTGGTGCTTCGGCGGAACAGCAGCGGCGGAGGAACAACTGGGCACGGGGACGCAAGCTTCTCTCGACGACCATGGCAGAGAGCTCCAAGCTCGAGGTGGTGGAGGAGGAGCATGGGACTATGGCTGCGGACATCGAGGGGCTCCGGCAAGGTCTTGGCAGCGACGAGCTTGACGCGGCTTCAGCAGGATCGCGGATCAGACGGAGGTCGGGAGGGCAGCAGTGGCTGGACCTGGGCGCGAGCGTGGCAGGGTTGGAGGCGCGGACGGCGCGGAGATGGTTGGATCCGGGCGGCGAGGCGCCGAAACCCCACTTGGACGAGGTAGGGAAGGCCGGCGATGAGTTTTCTGCATGGAGACAGCGACGAGGGATTAGAGATGAGAGAGACCTCGGGGAGGAAAATAGAGGAGGAAGACGATGCGATGGGACCTGGGGCTTCGGCCATTGATGGTGGTGAGGCTCGCCGGCGACGAGGCAAGGAAGAGGGGGTTTGTCAGCGCAGGGACGCCCCGGATCGAGCGGGAGGAGGCTGACTGCGAGGGGATCGATGGAGGTAGGTGGCGGTGCTGGGTTGGCTCGAGAGAGAGTGAGGGGATCCCGAGGAAGATTTTTGGAGCGGCAGCGGCAAGGAGGGACAAACCTCCTATGTTTTAGGGTTAGACTAGATTAGGAGAGGTTGGGCTATAAATATAAGGAAAAGAGGGAGTTTGGATCATCCGATCGAAAATCGGACGGTTCAGAAAGAATAGGTTAGGGAGTCCAAAAAAACGGCGACGTTTGGTAGACGTTTGGGGATGATCCGGACACAACGGTGGCGACAGTCCGGGTCGGGTTCAGGACAACTTACGGACGCGCGCGCGAGGAGGGCCGCGGGCTGCCGAGAGAGGTTAGGTTGGGTCTGGCGGATTGTGAAGAGCGGGTTGGTCTGAGAGAAGAGGGGAGAGATGCTGCCTGGCACGTTTTCTGGAGACCGAAAACGTCCGACGTTAGACCGGCTATACTGCCGCTATAGTTATCCGTTGGGGCATCAAACGATCTCCGAATGCGATGAAACTTGACAGGGAGTCTATCTACACTATAATAAGACCACACGTCAACTCTCATCCCATTCCGAGAAAATTTTCCAGCCACTTATAAAATACTATTTCGGACATGCCGCGGGCGTGTGCAAGTGTGGTTGGGCTCAGAACGGACAACAGAGAGAACTCGGAGAACCCGGATGAATGCAAGTTTTAAAACATGATGATGCAATGCACATGATGACATGATAAGATGCAACACGCAAGCAAATGACATGGCAACAACAACGAATAACAGGAAGAAACCTGGCACATCGGTCTTGGGGCGTCACACCCTTCATACTTAGTTGTATTCTGGGTGGCTTCTTCCTGGGCAAGGTGCATTTGGACGACGTACTTCAAGTGCTCCTCGGAGGGGGCAACAAGAAGCACGCCAGCCCCTGCACCTTGTACGAAAAAAGCACCATCAAAATGCATAATCCATTCTTGGGGTGATTCCTTGCTGGGGATAGCTATCTCTGTCACTTCCTCGTCAGGGGTTGGCGTCTATTCTGCAATAAACTCTGCCAGCGCCCTGCTCTGAATAGTTGGTGTGCTCTCAAACTTCAAACCAAAGCTGGATAACTCCAAAGCCCACTCCACTATTCTGCCGGTAGCCTTAGGGTTTTGGAGTATCCTCTGCAACAGAAAATGAGTGACAACCATGATCTCATGGGCTTGGAAGTAATGGCGCAATTTCCATGAGGCCATAATGAGACCAAAGATCAAATTTTACACGCCAGAGTACCTCGATATAGCCACTTGTAACAAGGATCTAATGAAGTACACTGGGCGCTGTAGCACTTTCTTCATTGCCGTGTCACTAGGGTTGCTCTCGTTGCCGTGTTCATTGTTGTTCTGATCCTTTTCTAACTCTATCATTATCTGCCCCTTTTCTAACTCTATCATTATCTGCCCACTTTCTGCCTCATCCACTTCTCACTGTGCTACCAAGGCCGCACTGACCACTTGGTTGGTTGCCACCAAGTATAGCAACAACGACTCTTGGGGTTTGGGTGCAACCAAGGTAGGCACAGATGATAGGTAGGCCTTCAATTCCTGCAGAGCTGCATCTGCTTCTGGGTCCACTTCAAAGGCCCTACCTTCTTCAAAATTTTAAAAATGGGAGGGCACGCTCAGAAGACATGGAAATGAATCTACTTAGCGCAGCAACTGAAAGTGCGTTATATCGACTAGAGGGGGTGAATAGGCGATTTTTATGAAATTCTTCACTAAGGAATTTGCCGGTGAGGAAATTCCTTAGCGAAGAACTACTAGCAGCGGAATAAGTACTCAAAAGTAAACATAACAGAATACAAGCATAGTCATCATGATGAAATGAAGACAGGCACAAAGTACATGAAGCGTAATCACAGGATAACACAGGATGAAGACAAACAGACTGAAGAAATTAAACTGAGGAAATTGAGAAAGTCTTCAGTCAAAGCCTTCAAACACAGATCTGAACAAACAAACAACATAGTTATGAGGAAATGAAAGAGTTGAGGAAATAGAACCAGTAAGCTTGGTGAAGACAATGATTTGGTAGACCAGTTCCAACTGCTGTCTCAGTTGTACGTCTGGTTGGAGCGTCTAAGTATTTAAACTCGAGGACACACAGTCCCGGACACCCAGTCCTGAAGACGCAGCTCAGGACACCCAGTCCTCACCGTATTCTCCTTGAACTAAGGTCACACATACCTCGTCCAATCACTCGTGGTAAGTCTTCAGGCGACTTCCAAACCTTCACAAACTTGGTCACTCGGCGGTCCACAATTCCTCTTGGATGCTCTAGACCATGATGCCTAACCGTCTGGAAGAAGCACAGTCTTCAATGGTAACAAGCGTCGGATCCACGCAGGATCAATCTCTTCAGTGATGCTCAATCACTTGGGGTTTGTAGGTGTTTGGGTTTTCGGTTTTTGGTTTTTCCTCACTTGATGACTTTCGCTCAAAGTTCTCAGAGGATGGGTTGCTCTCAAATGACAAGTGTCAGTTTCTCTCGGAGCAGCCAACCAGCTACTGGCTGTAGGGGGCGGCTATTTATAGCCTAGGGAGCAGCCTGACATGATAAGACATAAATGCCCTTCAATGATATGACCGTTAGTGGATAGATATTTTGGGATAGCTGGCGCATAGCACAGCAACGGTCGGAATTTTGAGTAGCAAAATCCTCAGGGCTATCATGTTCCTCACTATGTAGGCAATCCGCACTGGCGAATTCCTAACTCCTCAGTCAGGACAAATTCCTCAGAGACCAGAAGAACTTCGTCTCTGTCACTGAAGAAATTGACTAAACTGTATGAGATTTCCAATGGCTTCACTCGAAGGGATCGGTAGGTGTAGGATTTTGAGTTGAGCATCACATGGAAATTTTTCCTTAGTATTTCCTTGACCCCCTTTAACAGTATGGTGTTTCCTATGACTCAAGAAAGAGAGAAACAAAACTATGAAAATGAAAGTCTTCAAGCTTCATATTCGTCGCATGAATATCAAGTCTTCACAGACACACCAATTTCTTCACTTTCAATGTCTGCATGAAAGTCTTCAGAAATACCAAAATCTTCAGTCGAAGATATTCATTTTTAGGGGTTGATTTTTCCTGTAAATATCAAACTCCTCATAGACTTATAGACCTGAGTACACTCACAAACGCATTAGTCCCTTAACCTATAAGTCTTCAATACACCAAAATCACTAAGGAGCACTAGATGCACTTACAATCTCCCCCTTTTTGGTGATTGATGACAATATAGGTTAAGTTTTCAATGGGGATAAACATATGAAGTGTAACTACTGATATTGAGGAATTTGATTACAAGATATAGAAGAACTCCCCCTGAAGAGGTGCATAGTGACGAATTTGCTTTTGAAGCAATGCACACTTGAAGAGTTGAATCATGGAGATCTCCCCCTATATCTTGTAATTCATACACGCATTTAACATATAATATGAAGAATTTGAAATGCATGATGAAATATGGTGCCTGATGAAATTCATCATGCGTGCAATAATATTAACGAGGAATAAGCATGCAGAATAGTGCATCAAAGTATCAGAGCACAGTGCATCAAAAGTATCAGAGCACCATCACGTTTAAGATTACAACTCGATCCAATAAAGTTTCAGAAGAACGAGAGTTGTAACTTAGCAAAAAAATCCCATATAGTAGACCCGCTTGAAGAATAACTCATATTTCTCCCCCTTTGTCATCGAATGACCAAAAGGATCGAAAATGAGGACTAACTCCCCTGAAGATAATCATGTTGATGAAGGAGCGCCAGCGTTGTTGGGGTCGTTTGTTGATGTAGGGCCTGCCGCAGTGTTGTCCAAATCTTCATGTTCATCAGTGTCGCGCGATGAAGAAAATGAGCTGGCCACCAGAGAAGGAACCTGAACCTGGACCAGTCAAAATCATCTTTGAGACCCATGTTCTTCAGATCTTCTTCACCATACAGATGTGACAGGATTGCCCAGGTGCGACCGAAGACTTGATGGAGATAGTAGTGGTTTTTCTTCATTGCATTGTGTGTGGCAGTCATGTTGTGAAGAAGTGAACCAAACTGACGCTTAACCCATTGGTGATTTCGATCCACCTTCTGGTGAAGACTAAGCAGAAGTTCATGGTCAGTCATCACGCGCGGAGCAGTGGCTTGAGGAGTGGACTTAGGTGCATTGGCAGAGTCATGTGTGGCAGAGTCATCATTGGTGGAATAAGATGCAGCTTTGTGAAACTGGCCATCCAATGGATGAATGCCTTCATCTATTACAGCTGGTGCCTTGCCCTTTCCATCAACTAAGGAATATGTCTGCTTGAGGACTTCAATTGAGGGCAAGTAGCTGAGGTGATTCTAGAAATCAGCTTTGTAGTTGAGTGAAGACCTTGTCCTGAGGAATCTCATAATCCAAGGTGCATAAGGCTTCAGCTCAAATGGAGACAGTGCAACATTGGCCAAAGTCCTCATGAAGAAATCGTGATAATTGACAGGAATGCCATGAACGATGTTGAATACCAGATTCTTCATGATGCCAACAATTTCCTCGTCAGATGAGTCGTGGCCTTTGATGGTACTGATTGTCCTCGTAAGAATATGATAGACAGTTCTGGGCACGTACAACAATTCCTTCACGAGGAATTTGGTTCTTTGTGCTTGACCTGGCTTCAAAGGTTTGATCAGCACCTGCATGTAATGATGTGTGAGCTCAGGTTCACTGTAGATGCAGCGAGCTTCTTCAAGGGGATGACTGAGTGGTAGAGCACGAAGCAATTCAGAGGCTGGTGTAGTGTAGTGAGTGTTTTCAGACATCCAGTCCAGCACCCATGAATTCACATCTTCAGCATCTCCGATGATGTGCAGCGTAGCATAGAATTGAAGAATTAGTTCTTCATTCTAATCGCAGATGTCAGAACAAAAGTTTAGCAGTCCAGCGTCGTGAAGAACACTGAGGACTGGTGCGAAGCACGGCAGAGATTCCATATCCACGTGAGGAATATGCTCATGGTAGAAGATTTTATCCTTGTTGAACAGCACTGAGGAATAGAAATTTGCTTGACTGGCAGTCCAGAAACGCCTCTTCCTAATGCGAGCAGAGTCATATGAGTTGTAATCTTTGAAGAATACGTGCTCGTCGAAGAAATCATCATCCTTGAACTTTTTCTTGCGTGAGAAAGGATCCTTTGGCTTCGGCGGAGGAGTGTAAGTGAGTTGCATCACGACCTCAGGAATCTCAATCGCAGGTTCTTCAGGCTGAGGAATTTCTGGTTCCTCCTCAATGGCAGTCTGCGTCGTTGGTTGTTCAGCAGTAGCAGTTTCTTCAGCGCTAGTGGATGGAATTTCCTCATGGACAGATGCAGTGGGATGAGTTTCTTCAGAGCCCATGTGAACAGTTTGTGCGGGGGACTGAGGAATTTGCTATAGAGGGGTGAACACTGGAGAGTTTGGATGCTGATTTTCCCAAAATTCATCACTGATTATGGGTGTGGAGCAGCCAATGTCCACATCTTCATCTTCCATTTCTTCAACGCCAGCCTCTTCAGCTGTGAACTGAGGCATAGGCGAGGAGATGATAGGTGTTGAAGGGATCGCATCCACTTCAATTTCCTCATCCAACGGTTCAGACGAAGCAGCAGAAGGAGTTTCTTCATCAGATCCACTGGGGATCACATATTCTCCATCAAAAGGAACAAGGTCCTTTGATGGCCTGGTTGAGATGGGAACAACATCAATCGGATTTGCAAATGAACTTGTCATAGGCTTCATTTTCTTCGGAGCTGAAGAATCTGAAGCAGTTGATGCTTTCCTTTTCTTCACTGCAGCACGCTCTGCAGCCTTAGTCTTCTTCACATCTGATGCAGATGGAAGGATTGGAGTTGAAGTTGGTGCAAGAGCAGCTGAGGGATATAGTTGATTTTCTTCAGGCACAACTGATGCAGTTTCCCTGAGTTCTTTAGTTTCTTCAGGCACACCACTAGTGGGTGCCCTGGCAATTTCTTCAGCGGCTGGAATGCAGTCATCAGCCCTGGAACTCGCATTATCTTCAGCAGCCTGATTGTCATCAGCGGTGCTGGCATTTTCTTCAGTAGGCTGAGCAGATGCTTCAGCCTCAGGAATTTCCTGTTGCGTTGGGGCTGCAACATTGGAAGTGAAGTTATTCGCAAGTTTCACAAAACGAACCTTGGCTCCAAGCCAATCAGCGCGATATGCATCAAAGTCATCACTGAGTTTCTTAATCTCAGTCTGAATAGTGACAAGTTCTTCAGTTGTCATAGAGACAACGTTTTTCTTCAGATAGCGCTCTTTATTGTACTGCGCTTTCTTGATCTGCCTGGCCTTCTCAAATTTCCACTTTTCTTCTTGAATGAAGTGGGTCAGCATGTGACTCTGGCCAGGAGTCAGCTTGAAGTCAAGCAAGGGAGTGTTGGGGTCCTTGTGCCAATCATCAATGTAGTCGAGGATCAGCTTGGGATCCAAAAGCAGTGGCACCTCTGATCGCTTGGCTCTAGCGGCCCTGACTTGCCTGTCTCTGATGATTTCTGCAAGTTCATCATCATCAGCTTCGTCTTCATCAGACGGCACTTGGAAAGCGACTTGCTTCTTTTGAGGACTTGGGCGAGGACCTCGTCCAGCAGTGGCCTTTGTCTTCAGCAATGAGGGGCCAGCTGAGGAACTTGGTGCAGCTGAGGAACTAGCTGAGACACCTGAGGCAATGGAGATGCCGGTAGTCCTTTGGCACGAGGCGAGATGCACAGGTGCTGAGGATTTAGGCGGAACAGCTGAAGGCTTTGGCGAAGGAGCTGAGGACTTGTGAGGAACAGGAGCAGCATGAGGAATTGGCCGTGAGGGCTTTGATGATTCTGGCCGTGAGGGCATTGCTGATTCTGGCCATGAGGGCATTGCTGTGGAACTTGGCCTGCGCGCAGGCTTCTTAGACATAGTCTTCTTTGGCTTGACAGCAGAAGCCTCAGCAGAGGCAGCAGCAGCAGCAGAGTCTTCATTGAATTTCCTCACTGCTTCTCTGGCTTGCTTAGCCAACTTGGTTTGGCGCTTGGCCCATTCATCAGGATAGTCCTCACCGCGCTTGAGGCTGGTGGGATCTGCTATTTGGCCAGGTGCCAATGGAGCTCTTGGGCATGGAGGATTGAGTGCGAATTTCTTCATGTACTTAGGAGTGACATATCTGTACTCCCTCCATTCTCTTGCCCATCTCCTCTCTATCCTCTGTTTGCGCACTTTGCGCTCATTCTTGGTTTCCTCAGTAGGTGTGCAGTACCCAGCATATATGTCATCAGGGATCTCAAACGTTGTATTTACCTCAGGCCTCTTTCCTCCTTTCTGTGGCCTTTTACCATCAGCCATTTTCTTCAGTTGAGGAATTTGAACAATCGAATTCTCTGAAGAAGTATGCAACTTTTCTTCGAGGAACGCTGCAAATGAGTTAAGTTGATGAGAACCTAGTGATTCAGCAGCTGACATGTGTACCTGTGAACAGAGTATAGTTGCGAGGAATTTGGAGAGGTCATATGCGTTCTCAGAAGGTTTTTCAAAAAAACAAGTTTGAGGAATTTGACCAGATGAGTCTTGAAGATTTTCACTAAGCGTTCTTTGTCTTAGGTTCCAGCGTTGTATAGATCGAAGATCCACACAATTGAGGAATCTTGAAGAAAAATGATGCTTAGAGAAACGAATCAAGAACAGATGACTTGTGAGGTGTTCAGTGTGTGAAGATATGAAGAAAAACACTTTTGAAGATTTTGTAGAAATCATTCAAATCAACGAGGGCAGTAAAAGTAACTTTTAATTACCCTGGACGAAGAACACGATGAACTGGAGTGAGGAGATGTGAAGTTCGTCTGTGTAGATCTTCGACGCCCTAACTCGGCGGAGGAAGACGGCTAAGGCGGCGGCGGAGTGAAGATTTCCGCGGTCGGCGCGAGTACATCGGCGACGAGGTCGAGGCAGTGAAGCTCTTCCTCACCTGCGGCGATGAAGTAGCGGCGGCGCTAGGGTTTGAGAAGCTCGAGCTAGAGAGAGAGGTTGAGCGGAGTAAAAGAAGTGAGGAAGGGAAGGAGGGGTATTTATAGCCACGGTGAAAAACTGCTCGCCCGAAGAAATTGGACGAACGTGCCCCTGACCCTTCTCATTCACATGACATGTGTCACCCACATAGTGATAGGTGGAGATCGTGTTAGATCGTGGGTGAGTGGATAAGTGTATCGTGGGATGCGGAACGGTTTGAGCGGCAAAGCCGAAAATTTCGATAAGATAGGTTTTAAAGTTCCGTTCGCAATTTCTTCAGCTGACAAGGACACAGTGAAGATTTTGAACGAGTTTCAAATAGAACGCACATGAAGAATTTGTGAACAGATTGGGTTGAGTATAGCATAGAGGGGGAAGGGTCCAATCACATTCACTTAGCAGAAAACCAACTTGAAGAAATAGCAATAAGTGAATGCTATAGAGGACATAAACTCATATATATATATATATAGCCAATGAAGAAAAACGTCGGAACCAGTGAAGACTATGCAAAGTTGAAGAATATGAATAATTTGAGGAATTTCAACTTTCGGTGGTGGCGTGACCCATCGTATAAGAATGATGATTTCAGACACCGCGTACAATTATCGTAGGGTTCTGAGAATCAAATTTTTCATTAATTTCTTCACACTAAGAGTGTTATTCTTCATTGATTGAAGAAAAATGTTTCTTCATGTGTTGCACATCTAAGTCATCAATTTTGCATAAGTGTTAGGATGAGTGTCCTTTTCAAAGAACATTCGAAGATCCTAGGATATTTAGCTCACACCACAACTTGCTAAATCTCTTCTCATCCAAGGGCTTTGTGAAGATATCGGCTAGCTGTTCTTCAGTCTTCACATACTCAATAGAAATGTCGCCCTTCAACACATGATCATGAAGAAAATGATGACGAATCTGAATGTGCTTTGTCTTCGAGTGCTGAACTGGGTTGTGAGCAACCTTGATGGCACTCTCATTGTCACAGAAGAGAGGCACATTCTTCATGTTGACGCCGTAGTCCTTGAGAGTTTGCTTCATCCATAGCAATTGGGCACAACAAGAACCAGCGGTAATGTACTCAACTTCAGCAGTAGATAGTGATACGCAGTTCAGTTTCTTCGAGGACCAACAGACCAAAGATCGTCCGAGGAAATGACATGTACCAGATGTTGACTTGCAATCCACATGATCACCAGCATAGTCAGAGTCAGAATATCCAACAAGATCAAAAGTCAAGCCCTTGGGGTACCATAATCCAAGTGTTGGTGTGTGAGCTAGATATCGAAGAATATGCTTGAAAGCCTTATGGTGTGATTCCTTCGGTGTAGCTTGAAACCGGGCACACATGCAAACACTAAGCATTATATCTGGCCTAGATGCACATAAGTACAATAAGGAATGTATCATCGAGCAGTATACCTTATGATCGAAGTCAATACCATTTTCATCAGTGCACAGATGGCCATTTGTGGGCATAGGAATTTTGACGCCTTTGCAATCTTGCATGCCGAATTTCCTCAGTACATCCTTGAGGTATTTCTCCTGAGATATGAATATGCCATTGCGTTGTTGACGAATTTGAAGACCTAATAAGAATTTCAACTCTCCCATCCTACACATTTGATATTCTTCACCCATCATATAGGCAAATTCGTCACTATAACGTTGGTCAGTACAGCCAAAGATAATATCATCAACATATATTTGGCACACAAACAATTCACCATCATAAGATTTAGTGAAAAGAGTAGGGTCGAGTGAACCGGGTTTGAAGCCTTTCTTCATGAGGAGTTCCTTCAAGGTATCATACTAAGCCCGTGGGGCCTGCTTGAGGCAATAGAGGGCCTTGTTGAGTCTGAAGACTTTGTCAGGATTCTTTGGATCTTCAAAACCTGGGGGTTGAGAAACATATACTTCTTCCTCAAGCTTACCAATGAGGAATGCACTTTTCACATCTATTTGATATAAAGTGATATCATGATGGTTAGCATAAGCAAGTAATATGCGAATAGCCTCAAGTCTAGCAACAGGTGCAAAAGTTTCATTGAAATCAATTCCTTCCACCTGTGTAGCCTTGAGCTACAAGCCGTGCCTTATTCCTCACCACAAGGCCATTTTCATCTTGCTTGTTGCGGTAGATCCACTTTGTGCCGATGATATTGTGCTTGCGAGGATCTGGACGTTTGACTAGTTCCCAGACATTGTTGAGCTCGAACTGATGTAATTCTTATTGCATGGCCTGAATCCACTCAGGCTCCAAAAATGCTTCATCTACCTTAGTGGGCTCTGTAGTAGAGACAAAAGCATAGTGCCCACAAAAGTTAGACAAATGTGAAGCTTTTGAGCGTGTGAGATGACCTGGCGCTTTGATGGCATTGATGATCTTTTCAACTTGCACTTCTTTTGCAATGCGAGGATGAGCTGGTTGTCGTTGAAGAGTTTGATCAGCGTTTTCTTCAGCACCATTTTCTTCAGCATTTTCTTCAGGTGCATTAGCTCGATGTTCTTCATGTTCTGGAATGAATTCTTCAGCAGATTCTTCAGTAGGAATGACATCCTCAGTAGCCTTGAACTTGATAGTTTCCTCAGGTGCTGGTTCATCTATCACAGTAGGTAGGTGCTCTCTTTGCGAGCCATTAGTTTCATCGAACCGCACATCTACAATTTCAACAACTTTGTGAAGAACGTTGTTGAAGACTTTGTAGGTGTGCGAGACCTTTCTGTAACCAAGCATAAAACCTTCATGTGCTTTCGGTGCAAATTTTGAGTTGTGATGAGGATCTCCAATCCAACATTTAGTACTGAAGACTTTGAAATAACTTACATTGGGTTTCTTATAAGTGAGAAGTTCATAGGCAGTCTTTTTGAAGAATTTGTGAAGATATACTCTATTGATGATGTGGCACGCAGTATCAATTCCTTAGTCTAGAAATGACGAGGCGTTTTGTATTCATCAAGCATAGTGCGAGCCATCTCAGCAAGAGTCCCGTTCTTGCGCTCCACGATGCCATTCTGCTGAGGAGTGTAAGGAGCAGATAACTCATGAGTAATACCAAGTTCATCGAGATAGTCATCGAGACCAGAATTCTTGAACTCAGTGCCATTGTCACTTCTGATGTGCTTGATCTTCACACCAAAGTTGGTTGAAGCCATCGAGGAAAATTGTTTGAAGACTTCCTGCATTTCATGTTTGTAAGTAACAAGGTGTACCCATGTGTAGCGAGAATAATCATCAACAATAACAAAGCCATATTGAGATGCTTCATTTGAAATAGCAGAATAATGATTAGGACCAAAGAGATCCATGTGAAGCAATTCAAATGGGCGAGTGGTGGTCATGATAGTCTTCGCTTGATGCTTGGCCTTCGTCATCTTCCCAGCTTCACAGGCTCTGCATAGGTGATCCTTGAGGAATTTGACATTCTCGATGCCAATGACATGCTTCTTCTTCGCAAGCGTGTGCAAATTCCTCATGCCTGCATGACCAAGTCGTCGATGCCAGAGCCAGCCTTCTGAAGCTTTTGCAAGTAAGCACACGGCTGGTGGTGGTCCTGTAGAGAAATCAACAATATACAGGTCTCCTCTCCTAAAGCCTTCGAAGACTTTGGAATTGTCAGCTTCCATAACCACAACACAACGGTACTTGCCAAAGACAACAACCATATCAAGATCACGAAGCATTGAGACAGACATAAGGTTGTATCCTATGGACTCAACAAGCATGACTTTGTCCATGTGTCGATCCTTTGTAATCGCAACCTTACCTAGACCCAATACCTGACTTTTGCCTTTGTCAGCAAAGATGATATGCTTCAGATGCAACGGAGATAACGGAGCATCCATCAATAGATTCTTGTCACTAGTCATGTGGTTTGTACATCCACTATCGAGGACCCACTCAGTGGCTTTGGGTTGATCATCCTGCAGACGAATTAGTGCAGCTTACAAACTCATATACTTCATCAGTGAAGAATATGACATCAATTCATCAGATCAATTTTATCAAGTAAAAGAACTGATAAAGCAATATGAGGATGTGAGAAATGAAAGTTCATTTCTTCATGATTAGCCTGCGTCCTATCAGGCATGCTCAGGTCTCCAGCAAATTCTTCAGACGATTACGTGCGTCTAGAGACCTGACCCTACAGAAGAGATTAGTTCTTTTTCTTCACCACCCACATCTGAAGGGGTTGCAAAGAGTTCATCATTCTGTGAGCTCCATACGAAAAGGATGGCATAGAAGTCAGTCCATTTCGTTTCACATAAGAGGGGTTAGAGTAAGCATAAGAGTATGCAGAGAAATTCTTCGAGGACTTATGGACATAATGATTTGAAGAATAATGCACATATCCATAATCCTTAGATCTTCCCTGCAAAACAGACGGGTTAGCACGATGATGTTCATATGAGGACTTTGATCCAGATGAGGAATTTGGTCCATATGAAGAATTTGATCTGGGGTTCCTATTCTTCACAGGTGGCGTCATGATGACATTCACCTGAAGATTTTCAAGGCATCTTTTTGGAACCCAGATTTTCTTCATAGGGGAGCCATTCCTGCAGTTAGTGCCAACATATCTAGCAAATATTTCACCATTCTGTTTTTTGAACAGTTTATAGTTGGAGTCAGTTGACTCATCATCAGAATGAGGAGTTTCACATGCAAATCCAGATAAGTTAGATGGATCAACTGGAGGTACCTTTGCAGCAACCCATGTTGTTTTGGGGTACTGCTCAGGCTTCCAATATGTACCATCAGCATTGAGTTTCCTCTCAAAGGCGATACCCTCTTTCCTTGGGTTCCTGTTGCGGATCTGCTTTTTAAGCACATCACAAAGAGCCTGATGCCCTTTAAGGCTTTTGTACATGCCTGTCGTGTACAATTCCTTCAGCCCTACATCGTCAGTGATATTAGCAATGTCCTCAGATGAGGAATTAGTGATAGCAGAGGCATGTGAAGAATTTGAAACATTAGCAGCATTTGAACATTCAGGTGAAGAATTAGCAGATTCACGTTCAATGCACTTCAAGCATGGAGGAACAAATTCTTCCTGAGATGCGCTGATTTGTTGAGCAAGTAATGAATCGCGCTCCTTCTGAAGATCTTCATAACTCACTCTTAGCTTCTCAAGGTCTTGCTTTCTTTGAAGAAATTCATAAGAAAGCTTCTCATGGTCGGATAAGAGAGTGTTATGATGACTTTGAAGATTGTCAAACCTAGTCTGAAATCTCTGAAGACTTTCAGTCAGGGCTTTAGTGCGATCCATTTCTTCACCCAACATATCATCACTTTTGTCTAGCATGTTTTGAACCGTTTCTAAAGCCCTTTGTTGTTTTACAGCAATCTTAGCAAGTTTAGAATAGCTGGGCTTAAGATTTTCATCAGATTCATTCTCACTTGATTCAGATGAGGTATATTTGAGTACCTTGGCACCCTTTGCCATGAAGCAGTAGGTGGGAGCGTAGTCATCATCCCCTTCATCAGCTTTGTTGGTGAGGTTATTTTCTTCAGTGTTGAAGATAGACTTGCTGACGAATGCAGTAGCGAGAGCTAGGCTCGCCACTCTGGATTCGGACTCCTCAGATGACTCCTCTTCCTCATTTTCTTCAGATTCAGCCTGAGATTCCATTTCCTTGCCAATGAATGCTCTGGCCTTCTTGGAGCTGCTCTTCTTGTGATGTGAAGGCTTTGAGGATTTTGATGATGAAGATTTTGAGGATTTCTTCTTTTTCTTCGCATCATCAGAACTGTAATCCTTGTATTTCTTCTTCTTTGATTCCTTTTCCCATTGAGGACAGTCTTGAATGTAATGACCAGGCTTCTTGCATTTGTGGCAGAGCCTCCTCTTGTAGTCACTTGATGAGGAATCATTGCTCCTCGAGGGTCTTCCAAGGCGACCACGTCTTGAGAAACTTTTGGAACTTCTTCACGAGCAGAGCTAGATCATGGCTCAGTTCTTCAGGATCACCAAGGCTGCTATCAGAGTCTTCATCTTCGGACTCAGATGCTGCCTTGGCCTTTAGTGCACGTGATCTGCCATAGCTTGAACCATAGAGATCTCTCTTTTCAGCAAGTTGGAACTCATGAGTATTTAGCCTCTCGAGAACATCAGCGGGATCAAGTAACTTGTAATCAGCACGTTCTTGTATCATCAATGCCAGAGTGTCATATGAGGAATCAAGCGATCTCAGCAATTTCTTCACCACCTCATGGTCGGTGATGTCAGTGGCACCAAGTGCTTGAAGCTCATTTGAGATGTCAGTGAGGCGATCGAAGGTTTGTTGAACATTTTCATTGTCGAGTCTTTTGAAGCGGTCGGGGAGATTGCGAAGAACATCAACTCGAGAGTCACGCTGAGTTGAGACTCCTTCATTCACTTTGGACAACCTGTTCCAGATAAGCTTTGCTGTCTCCAAAGCACTCACTCTGCCATACTGTCCTTTGCTCAGATGGCCACATATGATATTCTTCGCTTGAGAGTCGAGTTGCTTGAATCTCTTCACATCAGCAGCATTCAGAGAAGGTGTGACTGAGGGAACACCATTTTCCACAACATACCAGAGATCGTTATCAATTGCTTCAAGATGCATTCGCATCTTATTCTTCCAGTAGGGGTAGTCCGTCCCATTGAAGGTAGGACACCCAGAAGAGACCTTGATCATACCTGCGGTCGACATAACTAAAACTCCAGGCGGTTAAACCAAAATCACACAGAACAAGGGAGTACCTTGCTCTGATACCAATTGAAAGTGCGTTATATCGACTAGAGGGGGGGTGAATAGGCGATTTTTATGAAATTCTTCACTGAGGAATTTGCCAGTGAGGAAATTCCTTAGCGAAGAACTACTAGCAGCGGAATAAGTACTCAAAAGTAAACATAATAGAATACAAGCATAGTAATCATGATGAAATGAAGACAGGCACAGAGTACAGGAAGCGTAATCACAGGATAACACAGGATGAAGACAAACAGACTGAAGAAATTAAAGTGAGGAAATTGAGAAAGTCTTTAGTCAAAGCCTTCAAACACAGATATGAACAAACACACAACATAGTTATGAGGAAATGAAAGAGTTGAGGAAATAGAACCAGTAAGCTTGGTGAAGACAATGATTTGGTAGACCAGTTCCAACTGTCGTCTTAGTTGTACGTCTGGTTGGAGCAGCTGAGTATTTAAACTTGAGGACACACAGTCCCGGACACCCAGTCCTGAACACGCAGCTCAGGAAACCCAGTCCTCACCGTATTCTCCTTGAACTAAGGTCACACAGACCTCGTCCAGTCACTCGTGGTAAGTCTTCAGGCGACTTCCAAACCTTCACAAACTTGGTCACTCGGCGATCCACAATTCCTCTTGGATGCTCTAGACCATGACGCCTAACCGTCTAGAAGAAGCACAGTCTTCAAAGGTAACAAGCATCGGATCCACGTAGGATCAATCTCTTCAGTGATGCTCAATCACTTGGGGTTTGTAGGTGTTTGGGTTTTGGGTTTTTGGTTTTTCCTCACTTTAACAGAGGATGGATTGCTCTCAAATGACAAGTGTCAGTTTCTCTCGGAGTAGCCAACTAGCTAGTGGTTGTAGGGGGTGGCTATTTATAGCCTAGGGAGCAGCCCGACATGATAAGACATAAATGCCCTTCAATGATATGACCGTTAGGTGGATAGATATTTTGGGACAGCTGGCGCATAGCACAGCAACGGTCGGAATTTTGAGTAGCAAAATCCTCAGGGCTATCATGTTCCTCACTGTGTAGGCAATCCGCACTGGCGAATTCCTAACTCCTCAGTCAGGACAAATTCCTTAGAGACCAGAAGAACTTTATCTCTGTCACTAAAGAAATTGACTGAACTATATGAGATTTCCAATGGCTTCACTCGAAGGGATTGGTAGATGTAGGATTTTGAGTTGAGCATCACATGAAAATTTTTCCTTAGTATTTCCTCGACCCCCTTTAACAGTACGGTGTTTCCTATGACTAAAGAAAGAGAGAAACAAAACTGTGAAAACGAAAGTCTTCAAGCTTCATATTCCTCGCATGAATATCAAATCTTCACGGACACACCAATTTCTTCACTTTCAAAGTCTTCATGAAAGTCTTCAGAAATACCAAAATCTTCAGTCGAAGATATTCATTTTTAGGAGTCGACTTTTCCTGTAAATATCGAACTCCTCATAGACTTATACACATTTGTACACTCACAAACGCATTAGTCCCTTAATCTATAAGTCTTCAATACACCAAAATCACTAAGGGGCACTAGATGCACTTACCGCAACGCATCCCGTCAAGCGCCTGACATCCTTAACTGTCCATGGTGCTTGGATCTGCTCGATGGCTTTGAGCTTGTCGGGGTTAGCTTCGATCCCCCGATGGGACACGAGGAAACCAAGCACCTTGTCGGTGGGGACTACAAACACACACTTCTCGGGATTAAGCTTCAAATTGATTTTGCGCACATTAGCATCCTCCAAATCCTGGATAAGAGTGGTCTTATCCTTGGTTTTGACCACGATATCATCCATATAAGCTTCTATGTTTCTATGTAACTGTGGCTTAAAACCAATCTGAACCGCCCTTGCAAAAGTGGACCCAGCACTCTTTAGTCCGAATGGCAAGCGGACAAAGAAGTACGTACCGCATGGAGTGATGAATGATGTCTTCTCTTCATCTTCTTTGGACATGAAGATCTGGTGATACCCGGAATACGCATCCAGAAAGGAGAGAAAATCACACCTCGAAGTGGAATCCACAATCTGGTCGATGCACGGCAAGGGAAATGGGTCCTTCGGGCAACACTACTAGGGAAAACCCTAGTAGTAGCACTTGAAATATGCATAGCAGTAGCACTGGGCCCAGCGCTACCCCTAAGGCGCTATCGCTAACTAGTAGCAGTAGCACTGGAAAGGGAGCGCTACTGCTGTACCTAGTTAGCAGTAGTGCTTTCCTTTCGACAGTGCTACTACTACTTGTAAGTAGTAGTAGTTCTTGTTCTAAAAAGCACGGCTGCTAAATTTTCCTGTATTTTTAGAAATACAGCTTATTTTCATTCTGTGGTTTTATATACAGTACTTTCATCATATGATTTTATGACCATGATTACTTATTATATATAACAGTGGGTGAAATGAACGTGGAGTAGATTCAAGTGGAGGCAACATGTGGTGCATGTCGAAAGTACTACTCTAATCCAAACTTGACCTAGTTTGGATTAGTAGTACTTTCGATGTGCACCACATGTTGGCTTCACTTGAATCAAATCTAGGTTCATTTCACCCACTAATATATATATATAGTAAGTAATCATACTCATATAACAACTTAGCATCATGCACCATCGATCATAATAATAAATAACTCATCATTGGTATCATAATAACAAGTCATACTCATCATCATCGATCATACAACTTCTACTCAATACCACATCATCATCATAGTCATCTAACCAATCCTACTTAGTTGTTCTTAGCACATGATCATGAGTATTATTAACTAGGACCTACTACCTTCTCTTAGGTAAATTAGCATAAAACAAGATAGGCCCTAACTCTCCATTATTGAGAATGGAGATTATCCTATCTTCAATTCTTGCCTTTGGCACAATGTTGCTTCCAAGTACCTCCTTATGAATGTCCAAACATTTTTTCCTTTCTTTGATTTTCATGTCTCCACTTCTTTTAAAAATCCGATATGGATAGGTGAGATTTGTAGGATGACCTGGCCTTATGTTCAAAACATTAAGGCGACCATTCTGATACATCAGATGAGGCACACAATCATTCAGGATTTTCTGATACTTCGTACTTAGCAATGTAGTTAAGTTTTAAAAGAATTTATGCAAAAGATGCACGGATGTCGTACTAAAAAAATCTTACCATGGCATCTCCATGGATGTTACCGTAGTTTAACACGTGCACTAGTGGCACGTATTGACCATAATGTGGAGGAGTTTTATAATAGATATTGTAATTCTCAAGATCAGTACAAAATGCGACTAGATTATTTTTCTCTTGATAAGTTAACTCAGAGCAATCTGTGTAGTAGGTTCTGTCTACCATGTTCTGCACATTGTTTGAACAATGAAAATAAGCTGCCAACTATTTTGAAATGAACAATATAAATTAGTTAATAACTATGTTTGAGAAACTCACATAGCACTAGAATTGGAAGTGTATCAACAAGGACCCAAATGTCCATATTGTCTTGGTCGATGTCAGGATCACCAAGATCCATGGTGACAAGCATACCCTCATAAAAATCATACATCTTGCAAAGTGCTTCCCAATTTTTGTAACCAAAATGGGTTACGCTCTCAGAATTATACAGATTTACTTCAAAATCCATATCATGATGGGTCCTTAGGTGAATTTTCTTTGTTTTGAAATTTTCATGGTCTTCAAAACCCATCCTCTCCAAGACACAGCGTCTTGCATGGCATGGGATAAGCTACTCGAATTGTAAAAGATGAAAATTACATGTTGAAATAGTTGAAGTCATGCTTAATTACGAAAAAAACACTTTTCGTCGTTACGTACCGTTTCAACATCGAAGGTCTCCTCGAGCTTAATGCTGAAGCGCCGATCTTCGTCCAGGTGAGGCCTGTCGCACAGACCTCGGTCGTCGTTGCACCAGCTGCACTCCCCTGGGAGACTTTCTCATCCGATGATGACATTTCCTATGTTCATAATTCAAAGATTAAACTTGTACAATTCAATATATGTACTATAAAAATTAAATTAGATCATTATTATTCATCACGGTTGACTATCGGTCTGCCGAGTCTATATGGTGGAGACTCTCCCTCATTGATTCATGTCTGACATTTGCGACCGTCGGTGATGGTCGTTACTCCTCCTTCCCCTAGTGCATAACAAAGGTCTAGCACAAGGAGAAGAAGGAGAAACGACCCCCACGACAACAGTCGGGATTCTTCGTCCTCTCTCATATATGGTGGATACACTCCCTCATGGATTTTTCGACCGTCGGTGATGGTCGTTATTCCTCCTTCCCCTAGTGCATAACAAAGGTCTAGCAAAAGGAGAAGAAGGAAAAAACGACCCCCACGACAATAGTCGGGCTTCTTCGTCCTCTCTCATATATGGTGGATACACTCCCTCATTGATTTTTCGACCTTCGGTGATGGAGCCTCGACAGACTTAAAGTCAACCCGAAATGTCATTTAATTATTTTTCAAGAAAATCCAGGCCACTCGATATTTCCTACATATTATAGCACAAGTCCTGCCAGAGTTCACGGAAAAATCTGGCATGACCTTTGCTAAAAAAGGACATATCAAGCGCCTGAAATTTGCCGGAACGGAAATTAAATAACACTCTGGCAAAACATAGACCACTATAGGAGGTGTAACCTGCAAACATGGCCGGCCACTTGGGCAAGCATATATCCTATTTGAGAATCACAAGATATACATGTTTATATCTACATCATATGAGCATTCAAACTTGATGGAGTAGTTTTCCAATTTGAGCATTCAATAAGAAAAACCAAATCGTAAAATAAATTAGTATTGAAATTAGCATTCATTCAATAGGCAAAACTAAACCATCTCTTTCGTCCATACATTGTCGAATATTATCACTAGTAGATCTTGAATAGTATCATACATATAACATCACTAATATAGCTAAAACTGTAGAGCACGACGGGTATCGGCGCGGGCCGTGGACACCCAAAGAGAAGGAACCATCACAGGATCATAGCTCCAGTGAGATCCCTGAAGAACCTCCCAGGTATTGGAGAACCTGCCCTCCAATGCAACCATGTAGCGACGGGCGTGCTCGTCCTCCTCGCTGACACGATGATGTACCACCTTCACGGGGTCCTCAAGCCTCCGCACCATCACTGGCCCACCCGACCGCCACCAAAGAAGGTTCGGGTCAATGACGGGCTGGCTCCTCACCAAGCTACGCCCCCGAAAAGTAGCACCTCCTAGTACTAGCCCGGCTGAGCCCAATCCCGGGCGTGGCTCCTCACCAAGACCAAGCCTCCTCCGCTGAGTCGACGATGAGGATGTGGGATAGGCATCATCGACGTCGATGCGGGAATAATTGGTTTAACTAAAAAAACTAGTTCTATTAATTTTCTTACTAAAAATAAACTAGTTGTATAGTAAAAATTTAATTAGATCATCAAATCTCATATACCTAAATTTTCTTACTAAAATTAAACTAGTTTTATTAATTCAACTAGTTCAACTAAGCACATACTATAAATAAAGTAAAGTAGTACTTACTAAAAATAAACTAGTTTAACTAGTTCTATTAATTTTCTAACTAATTCTATTAAACACTTACTAAAAACAGTAAAAAAACTATATCGAGTTTTTTCTATAAACTAAACACCACTGCATCGCTCGAAACAAAATCATCTGTTTTCTTCATCATCTGATATAGAGGCATTGCCTTCTCCCCTAACCGGCTTGTGAACCGGCTCAAAGCAGCAACACGGACCGCCAGTCGTTGAACGTCATTGATGCATGTTGGTCTGGCCAGGGATGTAATTGCCTTGATTTTCTCTGGGTTAGCCTCAATACCTCGGTTAGACACCAAAAAACCCAAGAGCTTGCCGGCTGGGACTCCAAAAACACACTTGGCCGGGTTAAGCATCATTTTGTAGACCCGGAGATTATCGAACGTCTTTTTCAGATCTATGACCAAGGTTTCCTCTTTCCTGGATTTTACCACTATATCATCCACATAAGCATGAACATTACGCCCAATTTGATTGTGAAGACAATTCTGCATACACCGTTGGTAAGTCGCCTGGGCACTCTTAAGCCCAAAAGGCATAGACACATAGCAGAAAGCTCCAAAATGAGTAATAAAAGCTGTCTTCTCCTGATCCTTGACTGCCATCTTGATCTGATGATAACCGGAATAAGCATCCAAGAAACTCAAACGTGCACAACCCGCCGTAGCATCAATGATCTGTTCAATACGGGGGAGAGCAAAAGGATCAGCCGGACAAGCCTTGTTCAGATCAGTGTAATCTACACACATACGCCAGGTGCCATTCTTTTTTAGTACAAGCACCGGGTTAGCTAACCACTCTGGGTGAAAGACCTCTACAATGAACCCAGCCGCCAAGAGCCGGGCCACCTCTTCTCCAATGGCCTTGCGCCTTTCTTCATTGAACCATCCGAGAAACTGTTTGACAGGTTTGAATTTTGGATCAATATTAAGAGTGTGCTCAGCGAGTTCCCTCGGGACACCCGGCATGTCTGAAGGTTTCCATGCAAAGATGTCCCGGTTCTCACGGATGAACTCGATGAGCGCGCTTTCCTATTTTGGCTCTAAGTTTGCACTGATGATGAACTGCTTGGATGAGTCGCCAGGCACAAAGTCAACCATCTTGGTGTCATCAGCTGATTTGAATTTCAACACCGGCTCATGCTCTATTGTTGGTTTCTTTAATGATGTCATGTCTGCCGGGTCAACATGATCCTTATAAAACTTTAACTCCTCTGTTGCACAAACAGATACAGCATAGGCGGCATCACCTTCTTCACACTCCAAGGCTATCTTCCGGCTCCCATGTACTGTAATGGTGCCCTTATGACCCGGCATCTTGAGCTGTAAATACACATAACACGGCCGAGCCATGAACTTAGCATAAGCCGGCCGCCCAAATAGAGCATGATATGGGCTTTTGATTTTAACCACCTCAAAGGTTAATTTTTCTGCTCTGGAGTCATACTCATCCCCAAAGGCTACTTCCAGCTCAATCTTATCAACTGGGTATGGCGATTTAGCAGGTACCACACCGTGAAAAATAGTGTTGGATTGTTTAAGATTTTTATCAGTCAATCCCATCCGGCGGAACGTCTCATAGTAGAGGATGTTGATGCTGCTGCCTCCATCCATGAGTACCTTAGTGAATTTGTATCCACCAACCTGAGGTGCCACTACCAAGGCCAAGTGACCCGGATTATCAACCCGGGGTGGGTGATCCTCTCTGCTCCACACAATAGGCTACTCTGACCAACGTAGATAACGTGGAATCTCCGGCTCAACGGCATTGACGACCCTCTTATGAAGCTTCTGGTCCCTCTTACATAAACTAGTGGTAAATACATGGTATTGCCCACTACTCAGCTGTTTTGGGTTGCTCTGATAACCGGATTGTTGCTGCTGATTACCTTGGCCGGGTTGTTGATTATATCCTCCTCGGTTACCAGGATGGCCATGACCATGAAATCCTCCTCCACCTGAACCGGCGTCCGGGCCATGAAAACCGCCTCCTCCTGAACCGCCACTTGGGCCGTGACCTCCATCAAACGCGTCTGAATTTTTAAACGCCTTCATGATCGTACAATCTTTCCACGGGTGGGTGGTTGGCTTCTCCCGGGTGTCGTGCTTTGGACAGGGTTCATTCAATAACTGCTCAAGGGTGGGACCTGACCCGCCCGACCGAGGGGGCTGTCTACCCTTGCGCCATTAATTACCTCCCTATGCATTGGTGTTAGCAACAAACTCATCAGCCTTACATTTATTACCTCCCTGATTTGCCAGGTTATGCTGGTGACCCTTGCCGTTGCCGTTTTTCTTTCCATTCGTTGCCTTTTCTTCGTCTGACACCGGGTCCTTGGTAGTATCAGAATCAACATACTTGACGAGAGCCTCCATCAACGTTCCCATGTCATTACAGTCACGCTTGAGCCGCCCCAGCTTCTGCTTCAGAGGTTCAAAACGGCATTTTTTCTCCAACATCAAGACTGTTGAGCCGGCATCCATCTTATCAGATGAATGTATTATCTCCTTGACCCGGCGCACCCAATGGGTTGTGGATTCACCCTCCTCTTGCTTGCAATTGGTCAGGTCCACAATCGAGATAGGCTGCTTACATGTGTCCTTAAAGTTCTGGATGAACCGGGCCTTCAACTCCGCCCATGAGCCGATAGAATTGGGTGGCAATCCCTTCAACCAAGTACGAGCTGTTCTATCTAACATCATAGTGAAATACTTGGCTATTGCAGCATCACTGACCTCCAACAACTCCATAGCCATCTCGTAACTCTCAATCCAAGCCCCAGGCTGTAAGTCAGCTGTGCAATTAGGCACCTTACGAGGCCCCTTAAAATACTTTGGTAAACGCTCATTACGTATGGACGGCACCAAGAAAGGAACGCCTCCTGTTCTTGTGGCCATTCCTGCCTTGACCGAGGTTGCTGGATAAGCCAGAAAAGTTTGATAAGCCGGCTGATCTGCTGCCATTTGAGCTGCTCGTTCCGCATCTTGATGAATCCTCTCCTGATCCACCAAGTTAAGGGCTCCAGCTCGCACCGTCTCATGCCTGTATGGCCAGTTGTGGCATTGAGCATTGCTTGACATATCTGCGGATTCCATATGCCTACCGTAACTCGGGCTCCGGCTTGGGCGAGGAGTTGAATGGATCCTGTCTTGATTGTAGGAGTATGCATCCTGCTGCACTAGAGCTGTTTGAAGAAGTTCTCTTACCCTCCATGTTTCAATTGCCGTCGGCGAGTCACCTTCCATCGAAAGAGCCGCCAAACGAGATGATGCTGCAATGAGGTTTTCCAAAGGGTTGGAGAAGTGACCCGGCGGTGTTGGGACATAATGAGGCGGAGCGGTATTTACACGAGGTGGATTCATGGCGTGCGGTTGGACCGGTGCGCCGGGTGTTGTAATCCGGGGTGCCTCCGGCGGGTTACTTCCCCCGGCCCCGGGTGTGTGAAAAAGATTCCTAGGATCGAGCGTCAGAGGCAGACGTGATTGGGTTTTATGATGCCTCCTCCTCATGACCTCGTTTGACGCGTTCAGATCCATCGAGAGCCGGAAGGTCTCCGCTTGAAGATGTTGAGCACGAGCGTCCAAAGCTGCCCGTTCTGCTACCATCCTGACTTCCTCCGCGGCTAGATTTTCCTTAGCTTGCACCATCTCTTCACGTACGCGTGCTACCTCTGCATCATGCTGGGCTTTATCCGCCGGCTCTACCACGGCAGTAAACTGACTCGTCAGTTTATCCATGAGGTCCAACAAGATCTAAGCCGGGGGCGCGCGGGGTCTCCTGACCCGGTTGCAGCCGACCTGGTAGTTGTCGCTGCTGCTGCTGTAGAATTCTGCTAGGGTTGTGTCCCTCCCATGAACACTCTGGCCCAATTTGGCGGCTCAAGAGGGTCCAGAATACTACTGCCATCGGAACAGCCCCCGAGCATGCCATCCTGCAGCTGGTACAAAGAGTCTGTCTTGCCTATTGATGATGCAGTGTCAGAACAGACAGCCGTCTCACCGCCGTCCACCGATCCTTCAGAATATTCACCGCCGTGGATGCAACCCACGAAGGCATGCTTCACGGCAGATTGAACGTGGGCGGTCCTGGCGCGCCGAGCTGTTTCGATGAGGTTGGTGTGGACGTCCGGCTCAGGTCCTGACTCGTCGATCCGGCCTATGAAGACGTGAATTCCGCCGAAGGGGACCCGGTATCCATACTCAATTGAGCCAGCCTCGGGGCCCCAGCCTTCATCGTCGATGTAGAGCTTGCCGCGACGACTCTTGGTCATCCGGCCCATAGCGTATCCCTTGAGCCCTTCGAAGTTGCCCTTCAAGAACTCAAATCCACCGTGCGCTGGCCCCATGGTGGGCGCCAACTGTCATGGAATTTTCACGGCATATGTCCTAGAGCAAGGACTTAGTCGTAGGGCCATCGCACTAGGAAGCTTAAAGGGGTTAATCGGGACAAAGGACACGAGAGAGTTTTATACTAGTTCGGCCCCTTACGATGAAGGTAAAAGCCTACATCTACACTACTAGGAAAAGGGCTATAGATGAAATTGACACTAATGGCGCACCAGACACGTGGTGCGCCACTACTATATACTAATGGCGCACCAGACACATGGCGCGCCACAAGTAACAAAAACTTTTTTTTCATTTTTCCAAACATAACTAGTAATGGCGCACCAACAACCAAGTGCGCCACTACTGTATTTTTTTATTCTTTTTTTTGCAAAACTACTAATGGCGCACCATGGCATAGTGCGCCATTACTAGTTTAAACTAGTAATGGCGCACTCTGCCACGGTGCGCCATTAGTATATATATTTTTTATTTTATTTTTGTGCAAAACTACTAATGGCGCACCACCAGCAGGTGCGCCATTAGTATGTAGGGTTTCTAATGGCGCATGAGTGGGTGGTGCGCCATTAGCATCCTGGGACCAGCTAGATATTTTGGATAGCCACACATACACACTCACTTTCCCCACTTCATTCCCTCCACCTCCTTCTCCAAGCTTGTGTCGGCTGCCTCCTCCTCCTCACCTCATTTGCACCATAGATTCATCAAAATTAAGTGGTTAAATTAACTTTTTTGATAGGTAAGTAAGGGGAAAGCTATCTTTATGTTGTAGATCGACTTTTTTCTCCCTAGCTCGCTCCAACAACGTGCACATGCACTTTTTGTGGCCTAGCTAGATCTATGTATGTTTGTGGTGTTGCATATATGTTTGTGTTTGCAGGTACCGGTATTTGAAATGCGATAGTTGCCAATATTTTGCCCGAATGTTGATTCATTTCTGTTTCGGCGAGAATTTTGGCACTATGCATTCTTTTTGGTCCTATTTTTAGGGAAAGTCATGCAAACAATTTTCTTGGTTCTAAAATATCATTTTGCTCTACCCCGCAGGCGACCATGGTCCGCACGATGACCGAAGGCATCGTGAATAGGTTTTTGAGCTCCGCGAAGGCCGAGATGCTTCAAAAGAATGGGACGGAGATAAGATGTCCGTGTCGAAGATGCAAGCTGAAGAGCCTTATTACGGACCCGGATTCCGGGCAGGTGCGGGACCACCTGCTCTTGCGTGGTTTCATGGATGGCTATCGGTGGCAAGGTGATGAAGATGACTATGAAGTCGTCCATGGGGGCCGAGCAAGAAATGAGGAAGGGCAGCAAGACAACAACCGCGGCTCGGGCGGGCGAGAAGACGAAGAATCTCTAGGACATGATCACGACGGTGATGCTGTACACTGTCATCATGTAGAAGATGCCGGACATGATGATGAGGAAGATCAAGACGAAGGGCATGGTCATGAAGATGAAGATGCTGGAGGAGACGACGATGGAGGCTGGGTGCAGGACCCTCATATTCAAGAGCTGCTTCTCAAGCAGACGGATAACGCAAGAGCTGCCGCCCGAGATAAAGCCAAGCTGGATCAACTGGAGATAGACGCGGTTACTCCATTGTATGAAGGATGCAGGCCCGAGGATACCCACCTGAAAGTAACGCTCATGGCTCTGGAGATGAAGGTAAAACACAAAATGACCGACGCATGCTTCGACGAGAACATGTCATTCTGGCACGAACGTCTTCCCAAGGGGAACAAGTGCCCGACCAGTTTCGAGGAGGCAAAGAAAATCGTGTGTCCTCTGGATTTACCACACGCGAAATACCATGTGTGCACGAACAATTGCATCATTTATCGGGACGAGCACGTGGAGTCTACCATATGTCCAGTGTGCGGTGTCACTCGATACAAGAAGAGGAAGAAAGCTCCTCGAAAAGTGGTGTGGTACTTTCCAATCACTCCTCGTCTGCAGCAGTATTTCGCGGACCCTAAGGTAGCAAAGCTCCTGTGTTGGCACGTGGATAGGGAGGAGAAGAAGTGGGAAGATGACGGAAATGATCCGGAGATAAATAAAAAAGACAAGATGCTGAGTCACCCTAAGGATGCGAGCCAGTGGCAAGCGTTGAACTTCGAAGACCCAGAATTTGGGAACGATCGAAGGCACATCGTGCTGGGCGCGAGCACCGATGGAGTCAATCCGTTTGGCAGCTAGAGAAGCACACATAGCACCTGGACTGTGTTTGTGTGGATGTACAACCTCCCCCTGGTTGTGCATGAAGAGGAAGTACATTCACATGAGTATGCTAATTGAAGGGCCGAACAACCAGGGAACAACATCAATCTGTATCTAGGGCTGCTGAAAGAGGAGCTAGACACGCTGTGGAAAACGCCAGCCAATACGTGGGACGCCGCAGAGAAAGAATATTTCCCTATGAGAGCCGCACGGCTCACGACGGTGCACGACTATCTCGGTTACGGATATCCGGGGCAGTTGGTCCACGGATTTTCTGGATGCGTCAGGTGCGTAGATGACACAACATATCGCCAGCTAGATAGAGATCCCGGGTCTTCGAAAACCGTGTTCATGGGACATCGAAGGTGGCTTCGCGATGATGACCCGTGGAGGAAACGCAAAGATCTGTTCGATGGTGAAACCGAACCCCGAAGACACCAGCTTACGAGGAGCGGCGAGGAAATAGACGAGCTGTTGAAAAATTGGAAAGATTGCCCACTACCGGGAAAGAAGCAAAAGGCGCCAGAGCCGGGAAAGAAGCGAAAGGCGCCAGAGCCGCTGCTGAAGGTATGGAAAACGAGGTCTGTTTTCTGGGATTTGCCGTACTGGAAGATCCACCGTGTGCCTCACAGCCTTGATGTCATGCATATCACGAAGAACGTGTGCGAGAGTCTGCTTGGTACCCTGCTCAACATGCCAGAGAGGACCAAAGATGGGCCGAAAGCAAGGGCAGACTTGAAATCAATGGGCATCAGGCAGGAGCTTCACGCTAATGATGATGATGATGATGATGATGAGGTGAAGCAGGACACAGAAAGTCGTCGCAAAGGCAAAAAGTCCAAGAAGACCGGAAATGACTACCCTCCTGCGTGCTTCACTCTAAGTCATGAGGAGATCGAGCAGTTTTTCACCTGCCTCGTAGGAGTAAAACTTCCTTACGGTTATGCGGGAAAGGTAAGCAGATACCTAGACCCAGCAAAGCAGAAGTTCAGCCGGATGAAGTCTCACGACTGTCACGTGCTGATGACGCAAATACTTCCAGTTGCAATCCGTGGGATCATGGACGCGCACATCCGTGAAACGCTATTTGGCCTATGCAACTTTTTCGACATCATCTCTCGGAAGTCGATTGGCGTGAGGCAACTCAGAAGGCTACAGGAAGAGATCGTGGTGATACTATGCGAGCTTGAGATGTACTTCCCGCGCGCATTCTTTGACGTTATGGTGCATCTGCTGGTCCATATCGTGGAGGATATCATCCAACTCGGGCCGATGTTCCTGCACAGCCTGATGCCGTTCAAAAGGATGAATGGTGTCATCGAAGGATACGTTCGCAACATGTCACGTCCAGAGGGAAGCATAGCCAGGGGCTTTCTGACCGAAGAGTGCATCTCGTACTGTACGAATTATCTAGGCATCGAGAACCCTGTTGGTCTGCCCGTCAACAGGCACCTCAGCAGGCTCGCTGGATGGGGTCACCGTGAGGGTCGCCGCGAAATGCATGTCGACTTTGAGGGTCGACTCGCCGACTTTGAAAGAGCAAACCTAGTCATGCTACAACACATAGACGTGGTTGATCCTTGGGTGGTAGAGCACAAAACCTCTATTGAGAAGACATACAATGACCGAGGCCAAAAGAGGACGGACGGAGATATAATTGAAGAGCACAACTCATGTTTCACGCGTTGGTTCAAGCAGAAGCTTCTGTCGTACCCTTTACATGAGGATTCTTCCGCGGAAGAACAACTCATATTCGCCTTGTCACAGGGCGCCGAGCACAACCTGATGACCTATGAGGCATACGATATCAACGGCTACACATTCTACACCGAGGACAAGGACATGAAGAGCGAAGGTAATCAGAACTCCGGGGTAACGATGGAATCCTACACCGGTAACGACAAGGACAGATACTACAGAAGGATCGAGGAGATCTGGGAGCTGAGCTACGCTGGAGAGAAGGTCCCGATGTTCCGTGTCATATGGGCCAAGAGCGTCCTAAAAGAAGACCGGTATTTCACCACCATGGTTATACCCAAAGCCAAATCCAAGACCGCGGGCACAAACGTCAACGCGAAAAATGAGCCATGGGTACTAGCTTCCCAAGTGGACCAATGCTTCTTCATTACCGACCCGTCAAGGCCCAGTCGTGTTGTCGTGAGGAGAGGCAAAAGGAAGATCATCAGAATGGATGGACTAGCAGATGAGCAAGACTTCGACAAGTACGACGGCCCGAAGATCGAATATGACGACGACGATGAAGTAGCAGCATACACCACAAGAAGAAGCAGGACCACCCTACCTAAAGGACGTCCGTTCAAGAGAAGAACTCCATTTATGAAAAATAAGGGCAAGAAGATTGTGAACTGATAGCTAGCTAAGATCGATTGTATTTAAATCGTAGTCTTCATTTCTCAATTGTATTACATGGACACTTTTTGAACTCATGAATATTTTTAAATTTCATGGGCACTTTTTGAATTCATGAATATATTTTCAAATTTGATGATATTTTTTCATATTCAATATGAAAAAATATTGAATATTCATGAGGACACTCGATCTCGATCCCCCTCCATCTCGATCGCTATCCCCCCCATCTTGATCGCTATCCCCCTCCATCTCGATCTCGACCGCCCCCCCCCCCGCACCGTCCCCCGCTAGCTCCACCGCCGCCGACGACCCACCGCACCCTCCCCCGCTCCACCGCCACCGCCAACCCATCGCACCCTCCCCGCTCCACCGTCATAAAAGAATGCAACTAAAAATCCAAAAAAACAAATTTGATTATATTTTCAAATAACAAATTTGATGATATTTTCAAATAATAAATTTGATGATATTTTTTCATATTCATAAATATTTTCAAATAACAAATTTGATGATATTTTTAAAAAATTATTACTATTTTTATAAAAAATTATTACTGTTTCATATTCATATTCATTTTCTTAAAAATTATTAGATGCAACAAAAAAAATTACTTATGGCACACCTCTGGTTGGTGCGCCATTGCTATATAAAAAAGATTACTAATTGCGCACCTCCTGCTGATGCGCCATTGCTATATAAAAATAAGATTACTAATGGCGCACCGACGGGGGGTGCGTCATTAGTAAGCTTCCCCCTAGGTAATTCCTCCCTCTCCCTCGCCAGATCCACCAGCGCTCTGCCCCGACCCGCGACGCCGCCGCGCCCCCCGCCCCCGCCGCCCCGACCCCCGCCGACCTCCCACGCGCTCTGCGGCTTCCTCATCTTCCTCAACGTCTTCGCCTTCCTCCTCGCCGTCGGCGCTGAGCAGCGACATAGCACCATACGCCCCCCAACCCTCCCACCCCTCCTCCTCCCCATGCCCCCGCCTGCGCCGGGGCTGACGGCCCCTTCTCTGTCTCGCAGGGCAAGGTGGTGCCGGACGAGTACGATGAGCGCTCCTACTGCCTCTACGACACCGACGCCTCCACCGTCTACGGCGTCTGCGCCTTCTTCGTGCTCCTCCTCGCGCAGCTGCTGGTCTCCGGCGTCACCCGCTGCCTCGGCGTCGACAAACCCTAAATGATAAAAGCTTAGGTTTTAGGATGCCTCGGTGTAGACAAACCCTAAATGATGAGACCATGATCTTGTTCCTTGACAATAACCAACTTTTTTCATATTTAGAGCGAAACATGGCCCACAACGATGAGGCCGGAAGTTCGGGCGGCAAGCAATTCTGGGAGCTGTCCCAGGAGTTGGAGGAAGAACCTCACCGCTATGAGGACGCCGCGGAAGACACTGATCCTGACTATACAACCCCTAGTGGCGTCGGGGATGACACCACTGATGATGGCGCCGCGGATGCCACCATTGATGATGGCGGCGCACGCACAGATGGCAGCCAACCGAAGATGCAACGGAAGGACCGGTGCCCAAGCGTGCTCGGCACCGTCAGGGAGGAATTTACTAAAGTGAACTCCGACGGGCATACGACGGTGCGCAAAGAAGTAGTCAAGGGGTACTCGGTTCATCTCAGGTTCATTGTCCGGAGCACCGTCTCAATCAACACCGAGAACCTAAGGCATAAGGATCGAGGGAATTTGCGCAGCCTCCTCTTCACGTAGCTGCACGAACGGTACAAGTTCCCCGCTGAGTTTGCAAACACACGCCTCTCAAGGAATAAAGTGAACAGTTCCGCCCTCACGAGGATGAGCACAGCACTGTCTACTTGGAAAAGCATGGTGAAGGCAATGATTGAAAAAGGTGATAGTTATGAGAAGATCAAGGCGAAATATCCTTTGATGAGCGAAGATGACTACAAGGAGTTCAAGATCAAGTGCGAGAGCAGCGCAACCTCCGAATCAAGTCAGTGGGGGAAAGAAATGCGGAAGTTGAACTTAGGGGTCCACCAACTCGGTCCCGGGAGTTACAGAGTGGCGGAGCCTATATGGGACAAGGAGGATGCGGAGCGTGCCGAGCAAGGCCTACCGCCCCGCTTCGAGAAATACCGTGACAAGCAGACCAGGAACTTTCTCAGGGCCCGCTACAAGGAGGACCCACTAACAAAGGAGCTTACAACGGATCCGAAGACCAGGGCGCTTGAGCTTGTTCTGGTAAGGAATACATCCCCCGCGTAATTAGCTCGATATGGTTGCATTCTAATTAATCCCCAATATTTCTAAATGGTTCACGTTCCTTCCATAGGACAATGAAAGCAGTAGCGCAGGGTTGTCTCAGAACTCCCCTTTCGACACCCCTTTAAATAGGGCGTTGAACGTAATGAAAAACAAGGATAAGCTCAGTAAGGCGATGTCAGCTGGTCGTGTGGCCGGCAAAGGCTTGTCCACAAAATGGTCGTCATACTATACCGCTGGGGGGCGAAAGGAGAAAAAGACCAGCTTGGAAAGCCAGTCGCGCGACGTTGAAGCACTCAAGGCACAAGTGGCGCATATTTCAGAGATTGTCCAAGAGCAAGTGCAACAACAACTAGGAACGATGCTCAACGCCATGGTGCCTACATTGATTCATGGGCTGACGACGTGGATTGCGGGCGGCCAACAGGGGCCTCGCCCGGTTCCTAGCTTCACGGCCAGCAACTCGCACAACACGCAGGCGGCGCCATTGGTGTCTCCGGCGGTGCCATTGGTGTCTCCGGCGGAGGCAGTATTCGTGTCTCCGGCGCCGGCACGGGCATTGGAGCTTAATGCACCCGGGTGTACACCGGCCGGCACCTCGCCAGCAAGCGGCCCCTCCGTCAGTTGCACGCCCGCCGTTGGCGGTGCCTCGACATTAGCCGAGCTCGACGGCATCACGGTAACTAAGCCTCTCGGCCGATGACTTCATATCCTTGCCTTTGACTGGGCATCCCTGACGCCCTACATGTTTTCGCAGGGTGCCGCTTATGTTCCTTGCACTCTCCTGCACTTCGTGGGCGGCGAGTTGGTCGATGTCGCCAAGGGCAGAATCGTTCAACCGGGCAACCCCGTGTTCCACGGTAATCCGATGCCACCCACAGTGTATAGGGTTGAAGTGGTTCGGGTGCTGCCAGGCTGCGACGAGCTGTTACCTCCGGTTCGACCCGCTGGGGCCGACGAAGCAGATGAGATGACCCTCAGCGCCTGTGTAAGCTGGCCCCTGCTTTGGCCAAAGAGCCAGATTCGTTTGGGGATGGGGGACACCACCCCACAGACAAGACCGCCAGTCGTGCCGGCGCCAAGCCATGGCAAGAACGCCGCAACGCTATCGGACATGCCGGACATCCCTATGGCACAGGATCCGGACATGCATATGGCACAGGATCCGGACGATGACGACGGTACATTTACCAACGTTGATAAGTACTTTGCGGAACATGGGTACGGTGACGAGTTCTGCGGGCCTCCTTCTCAAGAAACCAACCAAGACGACCGCGATCTAGCTGGTACGGCAGAGAAACCCAATTGCAACAGGCGTCGTCTGGCGTTCAGTTCTCAGGAGACGCCTCCAGCTCCCACCTTCACCGAGCCTCAGATAGCTGAGGTGTGAAATATTATCAGCCCCAACATGCTGAAGAAGGCGGTCTGTGAGCAGAACTCGGTCCCATTACAGCTGATCAAGAAGAAGGGATGGAAACGAAAGGCTAAAAAGGGCACCGGTGTGAGCCAGCCGGCACCGAGTACGATCCGTGCTCAGGATGGGCCACCTTCACCTAAGAATATCTCGAGGAGGGTGCATGTGGCGGGTAGGGCGATGCTACAGACAAATATGCTCAATGCTGCAAACGGTGCTATGCGGAGTCTGCATGACATTGTTCTTTCTTTGGAGAAGCGACGTCTCAGAGAGAATGATGTGGCATACCCGGTTTCCGTGGCTAAGGTGCCAGAGGGCAAGGGCTTTGTGGATGGCGCCATCGGGGGTACGATCGTCCTGCGGTTTGATGACATCTTTGCTATGTTTAACCTTCATCAGCTGCACTACACCTTCGTTTGGCTGTTTTCGCTGAGTATGGAGATCCGGATTATTAGAGACAAGACCCCGGACATCGTGATAGTCGAGCCCTTCTTCATGCGTGCCAAGCTCTTGGGCAGCGCTGGGGACCTCCAAGTCATGAGTTCACACCTCAAAGGCGTCATTCTATCAAACCCAGATAAGGATAACTTCCTCGTGTCTTACTTTCCCGAGTAAGTCATCCCTTAACCGCCCCGTAACATATGATTTCTTAGATTTCGATCATTTTTTTCTAACATTATGTGTTCTGTGCAGTGACACACATTGCACACTCATCCTCTTAAGCCCGAAATATTCCATGGCCACATATTTCGACCGGAACCGTGACTCCAAGATAGACTACATAAATATCAAGAAAGTTCTTGATGATGTTCTCCCCGGCTACGCCAAATCTGGAGGCACCTTCACCAGGCCAGTTCGTAGGTACGGCCGGCACGTGTTCACCCACAATACTAAGTTCTGCTGCGTCAAGCAGCCGCCTGGCGGTCAGAAGGATGCCTACTACGCCCTCCATCACATGCTGGCGATCTCTACGGGACCATCATCACCTTCTGCTACTAGATAATCTCAAAGATTGGGCCGCGAGCTTGTCGGCAATCCAGGACGCGGACATCAAACAAGAATTCTTTCGCATCCAGTCAGAGTTTGCAGAAATCATCCATCAAGATGTCCTCCATACCTCGGGGCAGTTCTACCTCAGATACCAACCGTCGAACAGTGAGATAGACACAACGCTACAAATGCAGGCTGGCAACACCCGTGATTTCATGACCATCACGACAGACGGCGGCTTCATCCACGCTCCGGTCCCATGAGTTGAGTCAAAAGTAGTGTGCTATGTGTAGTTCTGAAACATTGATTGGCTCATGTTGTAATTAAACTTTAATGAATTGTATGTCTCTTTGGTTTGGACAGTCGTTCAACTTAGATGTAATTGATGCTATTTATTAGTAGGACCATGAATCGTGCTATTAATGTCTTGCTTTTCTCTTCCGATCCTTTTTTGCATACTTATATATTGCTCATGTATTGTCTGTTGTTTGGCTTGTGCATAGAGATGCCGTCGTATGTCGTGTACAAGGGTAAGGTTCCCGGAGTCTACTACGACTGGGAGGAGTGTCGGAGACAGGTTCACCATTTTAGCAGTAACAGTTACAAAGGGTACACCACTAGGGAGGAGGCGGAATCTAGATACGCCCGCTATCTAGCGGGAGAGAGGAGGGAGCATTGGAGGAACCGGATGAAGACCAGTTTCATCGCGATGATGCTCATCGTGATGACCACAGCTCTCTTCTATGTGATGGTAGTTTAGATGATCGATATCGACTTGTAATGTGAAGAGAAACTCCCTACTCGCGGTCTCGATACTTGTAATGTTCTATCTTTGTTCGGTCTTTTGAATTTGGAGACTAATATGATGAATTGTATTCGGAGACTAATCTTCTATTGTATTCGATGAATCTGCTGTTGCTATGTGGTGCTGTCTATATTTTGTCCAATAATATATTTTGTAACCTGTGCTAAAATCAGAAAAGTAAAAAAAATAAAACCTAATATTCATACTAACGGCACATCATCTCAAAGTGCGCCATTAGTATGCCGAAGGATACTAATGGCGCATCACTACACAGTGCGCCATTAGTATGCCAAAGGATACTAATGGCGCATCACCCCACAGTGCGCCATTAGTATGCCAAAGCACATTGGTAAATATGGCCCCCTGGGAGGCATACTAATGGCGCATGTTGGTCTATACTAATGGCGCACGGCATGGTGCGCCATTAGTATACCAGATACTAATGGCGCACCTGTGGTGCGCCATTAGTATATAATACTAGTGGCATAGTACTAGTGGCGCACCAGTAGTGCGCCATTAGTAGGCAAAAATGGTGCGCCACTAGTAAGCCTTTTCCTAATAGTGCTAGTTGAGATTGGTATTGCTGGGGTTTCGATCACCAAGAGGCTCAACTCGCCGACTTGGTTCTCGACTTGTTGTTTCTTGCCCTAAGCCACCACCGGGTCATCCCCTTATGTACATGGGTTGACGCCTGGTGGCCTACAGAGTCCCGGCCGGCTCATAATCATGTCCGGCTCGGTGACTTCCTTTACATGACTTTCTTTACAAGTCTTTCCTTACATACGGCGCTTCACAATATCGGGCCTTAAACCGCCTTCAGGCCTTTGGGCCTTCTATAAGACTTAATAAACTATAATCTTGAATGTTTGCTGGGATTCTTGTGTAACCCGCCATTGGGGCTGACCCAGCCCCTCCTGGGTGGGTCATAACTAATAGTAATATCCCAAACAACTGCCCTAAATTAGCATATACTTAATTAGTTACCGAACCTACTTCTCTAACTAAAAAACATCTAAGTTAATTAACTAAATTCACCGAAGTTACCTAACCTAATGAACTAAATGGAGGGAGGAGGAGTACCTCACGACGGTGGAGGAGGCTGGCGGAGGAGGACGACGGCGCAGGGAGGAGCCAACGGGGGAGCAGAGCCGGCTTGGGCGACGGTGGCCTTCGGCGGAGGAGGCCGGCGCGGGGGAGCAGAGCCGGCGCGGGCGAGGGCGGCCGGCGAGAGAGCTCCGACGCGGGGGATGGCGGTGCACGGGGGAGGGCGGCGAGGACGGCGGAGAAAGGCAAGTGAGTGTGTCAGGGCGGGTGAGTGAGAGAGAGAGGTCGAGCGCGGGCCATTGGGCTGGATAAAGAGCCTGTAGTATTAGCGCTTATATGTAGAAAGCGCTACTGCTACGTCCGGTAGCAGTAGCGCTTCACACATAAAAGCGCTATGACTATGCCTGGCCTGCCGGCAACGGCCTGGCAATTGTAGTAGTAGCGTTTTTTACTAAAACACCGCTACTGGTAAGTGCATAGTAGTAGCGCTTTTTATAAAAAGCACGACTGACAAGTAGTAGGAGCGCTTTATTATAAAAAGCGCTACTACTATGCTACTGTCTATAAGCATTTTCCTAGTAGTTCAAGCCTTGTTGAGATCTGTGAAATCAATGCAATGCCTCCATTTCCCATTAGCCTTCCGGAGTACCACTGGATTTGCTAACCTTGTAGGATGTAGCACTCCTCTGACCAAACCAGCTGCCTCTAGTTTCTTGATTTCCTCGGCAATGAACTGCTGCCTTTCCAAGGCCTGCTTTTGGACTTTCTGCTTGACAGGTCGGGCGTGTGGGCAGACAACAAGGTGGTGCTCAATTACCTCCCTAGGAACACCGAGGATATCAGATGGTTGCTATGCAAACACATCGATATTCGCCGCAGGAAGGCAACGAGCGTGCTTTCCAATTTGTCGTCAAGGGTGGTGCTGATGGTGAAAGTTCCATCAACGCCAGCCAGCCCTGCCACGACCTTCCTCACTTGGGGTGCAGCAACCTTGGATCTCTTGCTGTTGGAACACTCTGGCACGTCATCAATGGGTGCCGTGCACTCGGAGGGGCACGCTTCCAGGACTCCATGCTGGAGGTCCTAAAACCCCTCTTCTTTCCTTTGCTTTCCTTGGCGGGAGCTGTTGCTGCCATAGCCTCTGCTGCGACTGCATCCCGGTACATCTTGTCCACGCAAACAATTGCATCCTTCTCATCTGATGGGATAATGATGACTCCTAGTGGCCCAGGCATATTTAGAGTGTTATAAGCATAGTGGGATGCTGCCATGGACTTGGCTAGGGCCGGGCGTCCAAGAATCCCATTATACAGCAGGGGGAGATCAACCACATCAAACACAACCTTCTCTGTTTGGTAGTTTAGTTCTCCCCCAAACGTCACCGGCAACATAATCTTCCCTTTAGGATGGCTCCTGCCGGGGTTAACTCCTTCAAATGTGTTGGTAACCTCTAGCTCTTCTTCTCCTATCTGAAGCTTGCTGATGACTGCTGGGGAAACCAGATTCAACCTGGCCCCGCCATCCACTAACATCTTTGTGACCTTGAGGTTGCGAATTGTCGGGGAGACCAACTATGGCAAGCATCCTACCGCGGTGGTGTGGCCAGGGTGATCCTCCTCATCAAAGATGATTGGCGTGCGGGACCATTTGAGCGGTTTCCGGGCCTCTGGCGCTGGCTCCACGACATTGATCTCTCGTGCCCATCGCTTGAGCTGACGGTGGGAGGCGTGCAAATATGCACCCCCATTAATGCATAGCGCGCCAGTGGCCTTCTGAAATTCCTGCTCACTGGTTTCCTCTTCATTCTCTTCGTCACTCACATCATCACAAATTTCCTTCTCTTGACCCCTGGCGGCAAGTAGGCCAAGGCTAAGGCCCTCGGCAAGGAAGTTGATGTTTGCGGAGCCTGCCGAGAAGCCGCTGCCGCCGAGAAAGCTGGGAAAGGCGATGGCCGGCGTCGGCTGCCGTGGTGGGGACTACACCTTGGGGACGGCCCCCTCCGTTCGGCCAGCAGTATGGGCGGTTGCTGTCGCATGGGGAGGTCGTGGTGGGCCAGCTCGTCGTGAGCCTCCAGCTTTTGCGAACCCGAGCAAGCTCTGGATGGTGGCACACTATTCATCCATTTGCTCTGCCGCTGGCGGAAACCTTAGTAGCAACTGAGCTCGCGCCATAGCCTTCGTGGCTGTGCTCGGCATAGATGTTGATGATGTTGACCACACCACTGCCTGGCTCCTATTGGTGCCAGTGGCGGCGGTGGTGGCAGTGGTGCCGCGTCCACACAAAAGTGGGACGACCACCTGGGCAACAGGGTCACGCGGTGGTGGTGCTCGAGGGTCAGCGGCTGCGTCGAGCGCAGCAGTCTGGTCGGCTTGTCTGGGAGGAGGCACATGGGTCCCAGTCGCTCTCGAGATGGGGGCGGCCAGAGGGTGATGGCTCACCCCGGACCAAGCGCCGTTGCTGCGGCTGTGCCTATCAGTGGGAGGAGAGGGTGCAGATGGAGTGACCCCCTCGCCTGCACCTTGTGGAGCGTGACCGCCAAGGTGTTGCTGATGTGGTTCTCCTCCAACATCTCCAGCCCCCGTGTCGGCCACATGGGGAGTGGCGATGGCGCCACCTGCTCCAATCATGCCCCCAGCAGCGTTCATGTCCTCGCTCACCCCCGCATCCTCCGAGGCACTAGAGGCTGCAGGCGGTGGAGCCTTCGAGGTGGATGGATGGGCCGAAGGGTCGGACTTCTTCTTCTTAGGTGCCCTGGTCGATGGCGTCGTCGAAGACAAAGATGGTGATGAAGATGATGTGTTGCGTACGCTTTCAGGTTTGCACAAGCGAGCCCCCTACCTGGTGCGCCAAAGATGTTGCGGGATATCCACGGCTACCTATGGGACCAGGAGGCCCCTTGCTGGTTCGGTAGGGGGACGTCGCGTTGCACAAAGAGCAGACCAGCGCACGGCAGCATGACAGAGAGCATGCAAGCAATTTACCCAGGTTCAGGCCGCCGTGAGGCATAAGACCCTACTCCTGCTTTAGTGGATTGATGGTGGAATTTGGATGGTGGAGCACAATACACTTGCCTGATAGGGTTATCATAGGGAAGCAGTGACTACGCGTGTATGGGGGTGTGGGTTCGTCACCTTTCCAACCCTTCCTACGTGTGCCATGGGCCTCCTTTTATAGATCAAGGGGTCACCACAATGGAAAAGTAGTCATTATCCACTGATATCACTAAAAAAAAACGACACATCCGTGACATTTTGGGCCGAATGAAATTTTTTTCTGTCATACATATGACACTTCTATGATGATAATTGTGACAAAACCGGTATCATCATAGATGTGGTGGGCTCCTACTTCTATGACAAAAAATCATGACAGAAAATGGGATTTTCGTCCTGGGCAGGCCGAAGACGCAGCTGCATGACATTCTTTGGGCCATCCATGACGGAAAAAACCGTGGTAGAAGCGAGGGGGAGGAAAATTTCGGGGAGTTCCCGGTTACGGTGGGAGGCCGGGGGCCGAGCGATGCGCGATGCACGTTTCTCTCGTACACGTATGCGCGTGTGTGCGAGGCGTTGGCTCTAACTGAACCCGAGCGAGGCATTGGGCTCTAACTGAACCCCAGCGATTGCACTGCAGGCTACGCGTTACTGAACCCGAGTGATTGATCGATGGCTATTAACTGAACCCGATCGAGCGATTCCTTTGCTACTGCTGCTAACTGAAGCCGATCGATGGGATGAACAGTGAGCGTTGCGGGGGGGTTTGGATGAACAGTGAGTGGTGACATTGCCTTTGGATGAACAGGACCCCGTGGTGTGGTGGAGGGCTGGATGAACAGTAGACGGTGGAGGGGTGCCCGTGGAGGGGTGGATGAACAGGACCCCGTGGTATGCAGGGCTGAATGAACAGTAGACGGTGGAGGGGTGGTTGAACAGGACCCCGTGGTGTGGAGGGCTGGATGAACAGTAGACGGTGGAGGGATGCCCATGGAGGGGTGGTTGAATAGGACCCCGTGGTGTGGAGGGCTGGATGAACAGTAGACGGAGGGGTAGTTGAACAGTAGCTGGTGGAGTAGCGCGCGGTGGAGGCTGGATGAACAGGAGCCCGTGGAGGCAGGAGGAGGTCGACGGTGGAGATGAACAGTATCCTGTTGTAACGCCCCGGATGTAACTTTCCCAATTTGTACTCCAACTCTTGCTGTTTCCGGCGTTAAGTTATTTTATTTTCTCAGGTTCGGATTTTCGTCTCCGTGTGTTGTTGTCATTGTCATGCATCTCATATCATGTCATCTTGTGCATTGCATTTGCATACGTGTTTGTCTCATGCATTCGAGCATTTTCCCCGTTGTCCATTTTGCATTTGGGCGCTTCGTTCTCCTCCGGTGGTCATTTCTACCTTTCTTTCGTGTGTGGGGATTAAACATTTCCGGAATGGACCGAGACTTGCCAAGCGGCCTTGGTTTACTACCGGTAGACCGCCTGTCAAGTTTCGTATCATTTGGACTTCGTTTGATACTCCAACGGTTAACCGAGGACCGAAAAGGCCTCGTGTGTGTTGCAGCCCAACACCCCTCCAAGTTGGCCCAAAACCCACCTAAACCTGCTCCATCATCTAGAGCGTCCGATCATGATCGCGTGGCCGAAAACCGCACCTCATTTGGCTCTCCTAGCTCCCTCTATGCCTATATATATAGACCCCTCCTCTAAATTCGCGGTGCAAGCCCTACCCTAACTCTCCTCGCCGCCGCCGGACATTTTCTTCCACCGCGCCGGACGTGTCCGCCCCCTCTGCGCAGCCACGTGTCGCCTCCCCATTCACGGAGACGCCGCGCCCACATCCCCGCGCCACCACAAGCGCTCGGGCCCGCTGGGCCCAGCCGCGGCCCTCCTGGCCCGGCCGGTCGCGCCGCCAGCCCGCGACCGCGGCTCGCCCGCCTCCCTGCCTTGCGTCGGCCGCCGCACGTCGCCGGCCGCGCCCGTCATCGCTCCGCGCCGCCTCCCGCTCCCTGCCGCGCCGCCTCGCGCCGGTGGGCGCCACCCGAGCCGCCCCGGCGCCACCAACCGCCGCCCGAGCCGCTCCGGCCCCGCGGAGGACTCCGGCGAGCTTCGCCGGATCCGGTGACCCTTCCGGCCTCTCCCTCGACTCCGGCGAGGAGCGGCGCCCCCGGACCCTCTTGCCTCGGATCCGGTCACCCCCGGCGAAACTCCGGCCGCTACAGTGTTTCCAGCCAACTTTGAAACCCGTGCAAACCCTAGATCCAGATCTAGGGAGGTTGACTTTTTGCCCGTCCTAGTTATTTCTTTTGCAATATTCATCATGTCATAACTCCACATCCGTAGCTCTGTTTTTGGCTTATAGCATATCAAAATGTTCATCTCAGAGAGTACATCATTTCATTCCATTGCATCATTTTCATTTGATTTCATCTTGATGCCCGAAATGCTGTTAGAAGAGGGCTACTTGAGATAATTGTCAGATCTGCTGCTCCATTTAGATATTTGTCATTTTTGCCATGTTTAATGTGTGCATGATATGCCCATGAGCTCTACATATGTTTTGTTAAGGGTTTTGTAATCTCTCCAGAGGTGCAACCCATGTATTTTTTTAATGTGTGTGGTGACTAGTGCAAGCTTGCGAAGTGAGGCACTTGGTAGTGCTGATCTTAGGGACTTAGTAATTTCACTAAGTCCTTGATCTGTTTATTTCATATGGCCATATGTTCTTGTTGTTTCCTAGTGATTCGTGCCTCTTTTGAGGATGATCAGGATGTTTTGTTAATCTTGTAGTGCTCTATCCATCCATGTCTTTGTTTGCAATTATGGAGCACCCTAGCTTGAGTCAATTGAGCTCTACTTTTGCTACATTGTGAATCTGGGCAGATTGTCAACTTGTTTGCAATTTTGCCCATGATGTTATAGTTGATTCGTGCATGCTATGTTATTGTTCTTACCATGCCTAGCTTGCATTTTGTGTGTTCTTGATGGGTGTGTGCTTACCTTATCATGTCTTGCTCCGTAGTGAGTGCATCGAGCTCGTAAACATGCCTACTTGAGTTATGTTTCAGCATGTGCCAGTTTTCACAAAGTCTGAAAACTGATTATGTTTTTGCTATGTTTACATGCTTGCAATTGTATTTTCTGACCCCTTTTGGCTCAAGGTCACTAAGGGACTTTTGTTAAGCTCTTTGAGTAGCTCCATGCCATGTTTTACTTTGCCATGTTAAGGTCCTGTAGCATGTAGTTTTGTTGCTCCGAAGAGTGCTACCTGATCTGAAATTTCAGACAAGTGTTAATTTCACGAAGTCTGAGATCTGTTTGCCATATGCATTTTTGCCATGCTTGTTTGAACCTGTTAATGGATGATTTGGCCATAGCTCAGTGCTAGACTTTTGTTAAGAATCTTGAGTGCATCCCTGCCATGTATTTCGATGCCATGTTTGGGTGCTGTAGCTTGTTCATTTCATTGCATTTAGATGGCTACTTGCTGTAAATCGCAGACCGGTGTCATTTTTGAATCGCTTGCCATTTCCAAACCGTAACTCCGATTCCGGTGATCTTTATATCGTTTTCAAGCGATTTCATCTCATATTTCCAGTGGCACACTTGGATTTCCATGTTGAGGCCAGGTTCATGCATCCCTTGTCAATTCTCGCATATGCATCCCGCATCGCATCCCGCATAGCATACCATCCTTGCATCATATTGTTTGATCCTTGCACATGGTTGATTGTGTCCTTGTTGCTTGTTTGTCTTCTTTGGGTTGAGCCGGGAGACGAGTTTGCTAACAAGGAGCCCGTTGAGTTTGCTTTCGAGGATCCAGTCAACTTTGACAACTTTGCAGGCAAGATGATCATACCCTCGAAATCACTACTATCTTTGCTATGCTAGATTGCTCGCTCTTTTGCTATGCCAATGATACGATGCCTATCACTTGCTTTCAAGCCACCCAAATTGCCATGTCAAACCTCTAACCCACCTTGTCCTAGCAAACCGTTGATTGGCTATGTTACCGCTTTGCTCAGCCCCTCTTATAGCGTTGCTAGTTGGAGGTGAAGATTGGAGGCCGTTCCTTGTTGGAACATTTATTTACTTGTTGGGATATCATTATATTGCTATGTTATCTTAATGCATCTATATACTTGGTAAAGGGTGGAAGGCTCAGCCTCTCGCCTAGTGTTTTGTTCCACTCTTTCCGCCCTAGTTTCCGTCATATCGGTGTTATGTTCCCGGATTTTTGCGTTCCATACGCGGTTGGGTTATAATGGGAACCCCTTGATAGTTCGCCTTGATTAAAGCTTTTCCAGCAATGCCCAACCTTGGTTTTACCATTTGCCACCTAGCCTATTTTCCCTTGGGTTTCCGGAGCCCGAGGGTCATCTTATTTTAACCCCCCCGGCCAGTGCTCCTCTGAGTGTTGGTCCCACCGAGCAATGTCCGGGGCTACCAAGGCAACTCTGGGCTGGCCTACCCGACGTCTGGCTCATCTGAGTGTGCCCTGAGAAAGAGATATGTGCAGCTCCTATCGGGATTTGTCGGCACATTCGGGCGGTGTTGCTGGTCTTGTTTTAACCTGTCGAAGTGTCTTGAAGAACCAAGATACCGAGTCTGATTGGAACGTCTTGGGAGGAGGTCTATTCCTTCGTTGGCCGTGAGAGCTTGTCATGGGCTAAGTTGGGACTCCCCTGCAGGGATTTGAACTTTCGAAAGTCGTGCCCGCGGTTATGGGTAGATGGGAATTTGTTAATGTCCGGTTGTAGATAACTTGTACCTTAACTTAAATTAAAATGAATCAACCGAGTGTGTTACCGTGATGGCCTCTTCTCCGCGGAGTCCGGGAAGTGGACACGGTGTTGGAGTAATGTTTGCGCAGGTTGTTCTCTAGTTTCTCGCTCGCGCTTTGCCTCCTCTTCTCGCTCTCTTTTGTGAATAAGTTAGCCACCGTATATGCTAGTCGCTTGCTGCAGTTCCACATATATTTAGCTTGCCTAACCTATAAGCTTAAATAGTCTTGATCGCGAGGGTGTGAGATTGCTGAGTCCCTGTGGCTCACAGATTACTATTACACCAGATGCAGGGCCTGATGATTCCGCTCCAGGAGACGCACTTGAGCTCAAGTGGGAGTTCGACAAAGACTCTCAACGCTACTATGTTTCCTTTCCTGATGATCAGTAGTGGTGCCCAGTTGGGGGAGATTGGGACCGTGTCGCATGTTGGGTTCTCTTTTATTTTGGTGCCGTAGTCGGGCCATGAGTGTTTGGATGATGTAATGTTATTAATGTACTTGATTGATGTGGCGAGTGTAAGCCAACTATGTTATCCCTTTTTATTATCTATATTACATGGGATGTTTCTGATGATTTCCTGATTTGCGACATATGCCTTCAATGCGATTATGCCTCTAAGTCGTGCCTCGACACGTGGGAGATATAGTCGCATCGAGGGTGTGACACCTGTGGAGTCCCGTTTTGCGGTACACCACACCCCTCCCGATGAACAGGACACCCGTTTCGACCGTAGCGCTCCAACACACGTCTGTTTCGTCCGTTTTGCGGTACGCCACACCCCTCCCGATCAACAGGACCCCCATTTCGACCGTAGGAGGTCCATTTCCTCCGTTTTGCGGTACGTCAGGCCCCTCCCGATGAACAGTATCCCGTTTCGAACATGGCCGGTCGAACACAAGGCCGTTTCCTCCGTTCTGCAGTACGCCAGTCCTCATTTCCATCGCCTGTTCCGTCCAAGCCCTCCCGATGAACACGACGCATTCCGTTGCCTCCCCATGAACACGACGCATTCTGTTGCCTCCCATGAACATGACGACGACGCTGTTTCTCCGTTCTGACCCAGCCATGTATATGAGCCCTGGCCGTACGTATGCGCGAGTAGGCGTTCGAGACCCCGCCCGTATGTACACAAGCATGGCCGTATTTTTTTTCTTGCACCCTGGCCGATGTACGTACGCGTACATGCTACGTGCGCGCCTCTACTATGACACGTGCACACCTCTACATCGACCAGTATATATGTACATACGCGTTCGCGACCAGAATGACAATGCTACGTTCGCTTCAACCAGGTGGGTCCCGACTGTCATGCACTTCCTTGCGTGCGAAGATGTAGCTGGTGGGTCCCAGCAGTCAAGGGGAAACGGTTTTTTTCGCGAAATATAGTGGCCCGTCCGGTGGGTCCCAGCTGTCAGGTGGAGGAATCATTATTTTCCGCATAATAAGGAGGCACTTCCTTGCTGCGTCCGTGGACCCAGCTGTCAGCCTCTCCATGTATAGTCCATGTCCGATGGAAGTCGTTCCTTGACCATGTTGACCATGCCGCGCTGAGAGCACCAGGGCGGTGGACGACGGCGAGGCCTAGGAAGGGGATGACACGGAGGCAGGGAAGACTCGGCAGTTGTTTCCCACGTGAAGGGGAGTATGATTGGACGAGGGTTTACTGGTTCGTCTGCCATCGCCGGAGAATAACAGCTGGTGTGGGTGAGTAGAGGGATGGCTAGGCCAGCGATGGGAGTACGGTCGGGCGGTGAGGCCTGCGCGGCAGCACAGCCGGCCGAGAGGAGGAGGGAGCAGGAAGTCCCGCCGGCGCTTGTTTGAGCGGCTAGAGCAGGAAGAGCAGAGATTGAAGAAGCATGACGGCCGTTGGATGGACATCCAACGGTCAGTGGTTGTGCGTCAACCTTTTTTTAGGAAAGCCTCAAATCTGTGGAAAATAGCATACAACCCATCTTCCATTATTTCTAATAATTTACAGCCCATTTGCTAATTCTTAAGGTTTTTTTGGAGCCCATATTCTTTTTGTTAGCATTACAGCCCATATTGTGGCAACGGTTAGAAAATTATACGAAATTTTGCATATTTCGGTGCGGTCTGAACTGTTTTTAATCCCGAAATTTCGACTCACATTCAAACTGATTTTAAAAATAAATGTATATCAATATAAAATCCAACAAATTCTCCATGCATAAAAATTAATGTAATTTAAAATCTTGAAATGAAAAAAAGATATTTGAAACTAATTGCCGGTTTGATGTGTTTTAAAAATGTACAACCCATTTCTCATTACTGATGGGCCATTTTCTCGGCCAGCCGAATGAAAGCTCTCCTCGTCTTGAAAGATTTGCAGCCCAACAGGCCTGACAAAGCGACTTACTTGGCAAATGACAAAAAAACTGGGCTGTGGCCGTGGACCCAGCTGTCAGCCTCTCCACGTATAGTACTCTTCCGGTGGATGTCGTTCCTTGACCACGTTGGCCATGCCGCGCGGAGGGCACCACATCGGTGGACTACGGTGAGGCCTAGGAAGGGGACAACGCGGCAGTGGAAGCCTGCGCGGAGAGGACTACGAGGGTTCACTGGTTCAGCTGCGGTGTGAGGCTGCCGTCGCCGCAGGGCCTGGCCAGCGGTGGGAATAGTAGGGGGCGGTGAGGCCACTGCGGCAGTGCAGCCGGCCACGTGAGGCAGGAGCATGCGGCACGACCGGCGTTGCTTTGGGTGGCTGGAGCAAGAAGACCAGAGGTTGAAGAAGCACTACAGCCGTTGGATGGACATCGTATGGTCACTGGAGCTAGAATCGTTCATATTGACTAAGTTGACAAAGCCCTTCGTCCCTGTCAGCCTCTCCACGTACAGTACTCTTCCGATGGAAGTCGGTCATTGACCACGCCGCGCCGAGAGCACGAGGGCGGTGGACGACGGCGAGGACTAGGAAGGGGGCGACTCGGAGCCGGGGAAGACGCAGCAGTGGATGCCCACGCGAAGAGGAGTACGAGGGTTCACTGGTTCGGCTGCGATGTGAGGCTGCTGTCACCGCAGAATAACAGGGGGTGTGGGTGAGTAGAGGGATGGCCTGGCCAGCGGTGGGAGTAGTAGGGGGCGGTGAGGCCTCCGCGGCATCACAGCCGGCCAATGGACGCAGGAGCACGCGGCACGCCCGGTGCTGGTTTGGGCCACTGGAGCAAGAAGACCAGAGGTTGAAGAAGCACTACGGTCGTTGGATGAACATCATACGGTAACAGAAGCTAGAATCGTGCATATTGAGTAAGTTAATAAAGCCCTCCGTCCCCGTCAACTTGGTAGGCCCACAAGTCAGCCTCCCAATATGCTGGGTTCCAGCTGGCAGGGGAATATTCATTTTTTTGTGCGTAATAAGGAGGCACTTCCTTGTGTGCGAAGATAGCTGGTGGTTCCGACATGTCAGCGGGGGGCACTTTATTTCGCAAAATACAGAGGCCCTTCCGATGGGTCCCAGATGTCAGGTGGAGGAATCATTATTTTGCGCGTAATAAGGAGGCATTTCCTTGTGTGTGGCCATGGACCCAGCTGTCAGCCTCTCCACGCACAGTCTACTTCCGATGGTGTCGTTCGTTGACCACGTTGACCACGTCGCGTCGTGCGCATCCAAGGTGGTGGACGACGGCGAGGCCCCGGACAGCAACGAGCCGGAGATGGGAAGACGCGGGAGTAGAGTCGCAGACAGAGAGGTGTACGAGGGTTAACTGGTTCTAGTGCTGTGTGGTTCAGCAGTCGGTGGAGAAGAACAGGAGGTGTGGAGGGGTGGAGGGATGGCCTGGCCAACAGTGGAGTAGCGCTTCATAGCGAAGCGTTCTAAGCAGAGCTGCTAGCAGCAGGAGGCGGGAGGTGGTCCCAGCGGCGCTGCATGGAGATTGAGGATGGATGTCGGTCGTTGGATGTAAATCCAATGGCTAACATGTCAGAATCATTTGTTGACTAAATTGACAACGACTTGCATTGGCTTCGACCTATTGGCCCACATTTCAGCCTCCAAAAATATGGCACGTATTCAACCCATTTTTTCAGAATTTACAGCCTTTTTTGCGTGGTAGAATTTACAGTCAATTTGATCTTTTTTTTTGAATTACAGCCATTAGCTGGGCTGGGTGAACAAATAATGTAGCGTCCATGCGGCCCGTTTATTTTATTTCCTAAAAAATTACAGGCCATTTGCACTTTCTCGAAATACACGATTTTGCTGGGCTGGTTCTAATTATAATGTTGGGTTGGGCCAGCAATGTTATCAAAAAATAAAAAGGGGTTGAGCATTTTGTTATAAATATATTTAAATAATAAGTGATATTATTACATTCGTCCTTAAATCTTACCAAGCTTTTGTACACAATCACTAGGATTTTCGTGCCAAAACAATCCAGGATTTTATTTGTTAAGAAATTATTTTTATAAGTTAATAAGATGTGGGATATTGTTTTCTTACATATGTAAGTATCTATTAAATATATGGTGATAATAAAAATAATATATAATAACATATAAAATAATTTTTTTAGAAAAACAGGGAGCATCTCCCTGATTCCATTGCTGAGAATGAAACCACAACATATTCTGATAAAGCAGCTCAAAGAGCAGTTCGAAAGCAAAGGTAGAAAAGCTACAAACTAGGGGGTGGATGAACAAGTTCTCTAAATAACACAAATCACCCGAGCGGTAACAAAGGCAGAGCGGATAGAGCACTCAAATGACACAAGGAGGTTCCAGCGAAGCTTTCATGGTCTTCAGCCGAGGGACCGTGTTAGCCTACGGCGACCAGTAAGCAAGCGGAGACACCGGGCTGGAAGGCGTAGCATGGTGGATGTCCCTCTTTTTCGGCACCAGGTGCCCATCATCTTCATCAGAGATCTTGAGATGAGCCCACGGGTCCAGCCCTAGAGCAGGTCAAGCCTTGTTCAGCCACAAGTGATCGCCAAGGGTTTCTGGAGGGATCTTGTTAGGGTTTCCACGAAGCTCATCAACTTGTCCTTGTCCGATCCGAAGGAGAGAATCGCCAAGTTCCTCACCATGTTCCTGATCAACCTCAAGACCTGCGGAATGGAAATCCAGGAGGTGTTACCGAAAATGATAGCATTTCTATATTTCCAGAGGCACCAAAGGACAGCTGAGCTAACAGTGTTTAAAACTGAGCACTTTTTGGTAGCAATCTAGAATCTGGTGACAGATTCGAGGGATGAGCCAATCTGACTAGAGAAATATTCCTCAATGTGGGCCCAGAGATGTTTAGCAACTATACATTCAAAAAATAGGTGAGAACAAGACTCTTGTTCCAAGAAGTAAACACAATCAAGGGGTTTGATGATGTGTCTCTTCCTAAGGTTATCCCTAGTCATCAATTTGTTTTTGGAGAGAAGCCAGAGAAATACATGAATTTTAGGGGGAACTCTCAATTTCTAGACAGCGGGGATAAACACGGGTTGAACCCCTCTAAAGTTGATAACATGATAGACGGAGCTGGAGGAATACTTCCCCTTATTGTCCAGCTGCCAAATCAGGGCATCCGGCTCGGCAGTAAAGGTAATGCTTTTGGCAATTTCCTCCAACTGGAACCATTGTTCCATGAGACTATCACTAAAGTTCCTTCTAAAAGAGAGTTTTAGGCATTGACCATCCCAAACTTCATTGACAATTTTGTTAAGCTCATTGCGGACAGAGTAAATATGCCAAAATTGGACTGCTAGGGGGGTGTGCCAAACCAAGTATCTTCCCAGAACCTGGTTCTGCTCCCATCCCCTATGTTCCATCTATAGCCAAATTTCACAGCATGCATAATAGATTTAATCCTTTCTAGAATCCAGAGGTCTTAGGGTTGGAGGAAGGGACAAAAATATTAGGTTTATTTCCTAGGTATTTATGGGCAATAAGAAGCTTCCAGGGTTTCAGGTCTTCCTCATAGAATCTTTTAATCCAAGACCCTAGAAGACAGATGTTAATTTCTTGGAGGTTAGGTATGCCTAGGCCTCCAAAATCTTTTTTCATAGAGACTAGGGCCCAATTATCAAGGTGTAGCTTCCTATTTCCCTCAAAATCATTCCACAAGCAATGAGACATCTGAGAATTGATGAGGTTCACTGCCCATTTAGGGAACTTGAAGAAGGAGAGGAGATACACTGGAATGCTAGCCAAACAAGCTTGTATGAGGATCAATCTACCTCTGTAAGAGAGAAGTTTGCCCCTCCACCCAGCAATCCTTTTAATGATTTTATCAAGAAGGGGTTGGATATCATCTCTCCTCAGTTTATCATCGTGGGGACGGATACCTAGGTACTTAATGGGGAAGTTACCTTTATTACAGACTAGAATAGAGACGAAGTCAGCTAACTCCTGATCATCCATGTTGATAAGGATGAGTTCACTTTTAGAGTAGTTGATTCCCATGCCTGAGACTTGTTCAAACCAGGTTAGAACAGTTTTCAGATTGCTAGCATGTGTGGAGTCATTGTCTAAGAAAAGGAATGTATCATCTGCATATTGAAGGCAGATGATGCCACCAGGGCAGACCTCAGGAAAGAGCCCTACAATCAGATTATGATTAACAGCTTTGCTTAGCATTTTAGTAAGAACGTCCACTACTAAATTAAACAAAAGCGGGGAGATGGGGTCACCTTGCCTAAGGCCTTTACCAGCAAGGAAAAAATCACTTTCACAGTTATTTAACTTGACCCCAACAGATCCCCCATGAGTAAGTTGCTGGATCCAACTCTCCTCTATGAAAGGCTTGGAAAAGATCTAAGAGATCATTTTTCACCAAGTCCCAAAAATGCTGGTAAAACAAGAAGGGAATCCCATCAGGACCAGGAGCCCCATCAGGATAAGAGCTAAAAATGGCTTCCTTCACCTCTATCTCTGAAAAAGGGGCTTCTAGCAGCTCATTTTCAGCAGGAGAGACTTTTTCAGAAGCAGAGAAAAAAAAATCGTAGATAGAACCCAGAAGGGTTTTCTTTCTTAAAAAGGTATTTGTAGAAGTCACTAGCCACTTTCAGCATCTCATCTACCTCAGTAACAGGGCCATTAGGGCCATTAAGGGAGTGAATGAGGGTTTTCCTCCTCCTCTGGTTAGCTACTACATGGAAGTAAGCAGTATTTCTATCACCCTCCTTAATGTTCCTATCTCTAGACCTTTGTTTGGCTTTGATTTATTCTTGAAGCCAAATTTTCTTGAGCTCTCCATGGACAAAGTTTAATCTATTAGTCTCAATCTCAGAGAGGTCAGTGGTTTCTACCTTAATATCTAGAGAATCAAACTCAAGGAAGAGAAGCCTTTTGTATCTTCTAAGATTAGCTTCCTCATTGGAGTTCTACCCTTTGGTAGTTCTTCTAAATCTCCTGATTTTGATCTGCCAATTTTCTAGGGGGCAGCTGCTCCCAGTAGGCTCATTCCAGATTTTCCTGACTAGCTCAGTAAAATCTTCTCTAAGCAACCAGCACTTTTCAAATTTAAAACTATTGCTCTTTGGAGTTTGGTTAAGACAAGAGTCCCAGAGCAAAGGAGTGTGGTCACTACCACATCTGGGCAGAGCTCTACAACTAGAAAGGGGAAAGAAACTATCTAATTCTATGTCACAGAAAATTCTGTCAATGGTGGACATAATCCTGGAGCAGCACTTCCAACATATCTAGCAGAACTGTGGGTTTTCCTTCTGACAGGGCAATTCTCAACTTTATGGGTAACCATTTTGCAGATAAAACAACTCTTGGGCTTGACACATTTATCCAAATGATGCCCTGGTTCCCCACAGCTGTAGCAGATCACCTCAGAGTATGCCATAAGGCCCGAAGCAGGGGAAGGAGCAGTTTTCTGGATGTCCTATCTCTTCTTTTGCTGATTCTTGCCTTGAGATTTCCCACTGATCTGAGAGTCAGAACCACTAGTAGATTGATCTTGGGCAATTATAGGAGCCTGCCCAAATTGTGCCCCCATTTGGGGCAGAGGTGGGCCGTACCACTGCCCAACTGGTGCTCCCCCCAATTGTGATAGGGGAAATTCATCGGAGTTCCTGGTTCCTTCTCATCCTCCAGCCAGATGTTGTCTCTCAGGAAGCAGAAATAACCACCAGACAACTCAATTGAAGCAGATTGCAAGCCTAATTTCAATCTTCTGCAGGTTTGGGGGAGAGGTAAGGTAGGGGATCCACCTTCTCCGGCTCCAGTGGCGTGCTGGTGGGCAGGAGTCCAGTCAAGCATTCCCATCTCGCAGCACGGTGTGGATCTCCTGAATTCACTTCTCCTTTCGCCCATCGAACGAACTCAATCGGCGTCTCAGTGGGGCCGGGCATCCTGTGCGTCTCCGAGAAATCTCCTTTGAAGTAGATCCGTGGGGCTAGATTCAGCAGCTCCTAATCCACATTATCCTTGCACATCCGAGCATACCCGCGCGAGTGAGAGAACGGATTCGGTCCCTCCTCGGCTTCCTCCCTCGCAGCTTCCTCCTCTGCTTCCCTCCATTCGCACGTGCACTGGGTCCAGGAGAGAGCGTCATCATGGATCCGCATCGCCCGCTCCCTCCATCTCCTCCCTCGAGTCTCCTGCAGCACCGCCGGCGCGACGGAGTCGAGTGGCTGGAGCATCCGCGGGAAGGCTTTGTAGACATGTGGGAGATGCATCTTGTACATCTGCCTGTCTTCCAGCCATTCCCTCATGGATATGGCTGGCGACTCCATGGGGCGCGCGAGCGGACTTGCTGAGGGGGCAGGCACGCCCGAAGTCAGGAGGTGGGGGGTGGCGGCGAGATTTATGGCGGCGGCGAGGGTGGAGGTAGTGGCGGGGGCGGCGGCGAGGGTGGAGGTGGTGGCGGGGGCGAAGGGGGTCGCGAGAGCTGTCATCTATTTGCCAATTATGTGAACTAAACAGTCAACATATAAAATAATTTAAATATATATAATATAGTTAGAAGGGAAACATAAGTTGGACCTGGCATTCCTATTCTTATATAGAAAAATAGAACAGACCTCTACGTTTTCTTCAAAAAAAAAACATAAATTGGGCTGCCAAAAATAAAACATCGGATGGGAGGTCCATAGGCCGGTCGATACATGATGGCCCTAAGAAAATACAAACAGGCCTATGGACCTGCCATCCGAGGACGTGGGCTGCGCATGTTAAAAATGAAAGCCTAGACGGGGCAGCCCAAAACCACGTCCAACACTTCCCAAAACTTCGTCCCTTGTTTTCTCTGTGTTTCGCACACTCGACATTGTGTGGGCATTTTGACTGTGCATCATATGAAGATGTGCTATGCATGAATGTTGATCAGCATGATGTTAACTGGCTGGTAGTTCCATTTTCGACCATCAATAAAACTGCCAACATGATGTTAACCCTGCTTGAAAAGGCCGTGTTAATATAAATGCTCTGCCTCTGAAAGTTGCAGTTTCTTATCTAAACTGAACTTGCAGTTTCTTATCTGAAACTGAAACTTGCAGTTTCTTCTCTGAGAATCACATTGTCTGCACTTTTATACTCCTATGAAACTACAGTTTTTTAAGTGCTTAAAAAGATATCTAGAATGCATAACATACTTCATATGCTCAATACTGCAAATCTGAAATTCAAAAGACATTCATATCTGAAAGTACTGTCAAAATACACAACACAAAACATAATTCACAACCTGCAAATACTGACAACCTTAAGCTCCTCCTGACAATTCACAACCTGCCCGACTATTGGGCTGGGGGGGAGCCCCCTCCTATTCCTCGGCGGCAGACAGCCGCCCCGTGAGATGATGTGAACGGCGAGGGAGACGATGGCGGGGAAGCGTCGTCGGGCCAACTGCTTTTCTCCTCTTGCAGTTGGGTTCAGTCGATGAAGACTCCACCGGCTTGCTCTGGCAGGACATCCTCACAAATGGCACCCTGTAGATGCTCGATCCTTCAATCTCTGGTGGATGCTCCATCTGGGATCGATACTCCCACCACCACTCCCTCACGATCGGATTCGGTGAATCTGTTTGCTCCATGGCCCAGAGGAGCAACTCTACGTACTCCGGCGCGACTCCCTCTGGGAGTATCGCCGCCTTTTCGCTCTGTTGCAGATATTTGTCCATGGATGTCGCCGTTGCTGCTAGTTGGTCCTTGTTGTCAAACTAAGACTGTATCTCCAACATCCTAGCTAGCTTCATAGGGTCGCCGTCTGCGATCCTCACGTATCGGTTGTACTCCTCCATCGATCTACTTCTCCACAGCACCTTCACTCGCTGGAGGTGGTTTTTGAATGGAAGAGGAGAGGAGCAGCGCTGGTTTTGGATTAGAACGGGAGAGGAGCGACGCTGGTTGTGAACTGGAACAGGAGAGGAGGGGTGGTGGTTTTGAAATGGAAGAGGAGAGGAGTGGCGCTGCATTTAGATTGGAACAGGAGAGGAGCGGTGGTGGTTTAAGAGGAGAAGAGCGGAAGAGCGGCGCTGGTCTTGGAAGTATTTTTTTGTTGTTTCGTGTATTTTGGGTGAAAGTTTGACCACATACTGTATTTGACAAGCAAAATGTGAATGCATGTCACCAAAAATTGTATCATTTGGTTTGTATCTGAATGTACTTTCAAATTATACTCCCTCCATTTTTGTATACAAGGCCACAAACTCATATTACAGGTACCAAGGTAAAAATCAATGCTATGTTTAAGTCAATGTTGCAAGCTAGCTTGTCACCTTGATTGTCGTGTTAATTAATGTGGTTTTTCTCTCCCATGCACAACAAGCCAACCCTCTTACTCCTCATTGGTTGATTAAAGTTGGGAATGCAAGCTAACCTTCTCACTCCCGCATGCACACAAGGGATATTAATGTCCTCGGGTGCTAGTACGAGGCAAACACCATCAATTTTGCCTGGATTAATGTTAGTGGCCTTGTATAGTTGCAAATTGTAATTTTGATAGTGGCCTTGTATACAACGTATAACATATATTTTATGTGCGAAAATCATGGTCAATTATGACCCAGAATAAAAGGGAGACTAGTTAATGTGGGGTCGCTTTCTTAATTGAAGGGTAAATTGATTTTGATTTTGATCCAGTCAGAGCGCGCCGGCCCTCTCGTCCAATCCTAAATCGCTGCCGCACGCTCCTCTCCCTCTTCTCCATTGCAAAACCACCTCCTCTCCTCTCCATCATCTCAATTCCAAAACCACAGTATCGCCTCTCCCTCTTCTCTATTGCAAGACCACCGTCTCTCCTCCGTTTTCTAGATGGTTTGCTCCATGGCGCGAGCGCAATCCATGGATACAAAATTAGTATACTGTATACTATTTAAAAGTCGAGGGCGGGGCTTTTCCTGCGTGGTAGGCGGCGGGGCAGTTCCGCCTAGTCGGTTCGACAGAGACGCAAGAAGACGAGGGAGTAGGCTGCTGCAAGGTAGGGCTGTGTGATTTGACAACGAGTTACTGCTGGACAGGTTGGGCCCCGTGATTTGACTTGCCATTATCATTTTAACTACGGTGCTACGATCGGCGTGAGTCTCCCAGATTCCTGACCACCTCCATAAAGGTGCCTCTCCCAATGCTCCACCATGTAGTAGAGGCTGGCTCTTGCATGAGAGCCCACTTCTCCACTTTTTCCTTGCCTCTCTTTCCTCCACATATGCAAAAATGCCATGTAAAGTGCACTATTGTACTTACTTTTACTTGCTCGTACAGGTGCTTAAGCTTGCCACATAAGCATAAAGTCTGATGTGGCAAGTTAGTCAAGAAGAGAGAGACTAGTTTGGTGACCCGAGGAAGAAACGGTGCTAAGCGCGTGTACTTAGGTGAAAAGACAATTTTGAGTCTATAGCTAATTAAATGAAGCAAACTTAGCAACACCATTTCATTGGAAGAGGTCACTCCTTGGCAAATGCAATAAATACATGCGCTTAGCACCGTTTCTTCCTTGAGTATGAAGAAAGAGATAGAGAGGAGTAAAAAAGATACACTTATAGCCAACCTTGTTGTAGTATATCCAAGGGCGCGACCGCGCGAGCGACGCGACGGTCGTGGTAGGCGCGACCATGATACGGGCTGCTGGCAGCCCTTGGATCTAAGATCAAACGGTCACATGCTAAGTTGCTAAAAATTTGTAGAATAACCCTCCAGGATAGGATATTCACCCATAGGTCTAGAATCACGCCATGCAACCGTTCGATCTCAGATCCAAGAGCTCTCAGAAGCCCGTATCATGGGAGAATGGAAAGCCACTACCCTGCCATTCGCATGCTAGCAGTTCGCTCCTACTTCTTCCCGCAAGTCCTTCAATACTACGGCGGTTCGCTCCTAGTCGTCCCGTCCATTCACATTACGGCAGTTCCACTAATCCTAACCCTCCTCCCAAATCCATGGTGTCCCAAATCTCCACGATCGGCGGTGAGTACAAGGTTAGAACCATCACTGGCGATGAGTTTGACGTCATCTACACCCGTTCTTCCGCGATGGTAAAAGGATACCTTTCTCGCTTCAAACGCATGTTCGAAGACTCGGATGAGTGGGTCGCTGGGCTAGATGTTGAGTACACCACAGTCCTGGGACGGGAGAAGGATCTAAAGGACGAAGAGAGGAAAAAGCCCGCCCTGATCCAGGTTTGCGTGCATGACTTATGCTTCGTCTACCACATATGCCATGCCAACGTTGAGTGCCAAGATTTTAAGGACTTCCTCGAGAGCAACCTAGTCAAATTCGTTACTGTAGACTTTGGTAATGACAAAGAAGTCCTGCATCGGATAGGCCTCGTTGTAGGCAACACCTTCGACCTCCAGAAGAATTGGCTGGTGTCCTCTTGTCAGCCTTCAATGCTGACCCTGGCAGGAGCCATGGTTCATCCTTTGTACGGTCAACTGGAGAAACCTCATTACATGTTTCATCGGCATGCATGGCAGCGGAATTTACTAGATATAGACCACATCCACTATGCTGCAATGGATGGCTACCTTTGCTTCAATATCTACAAGGGTTGGATGAAGAGCAACAGCCAAGTGTGCGGTTCAAGCAAAGAAGTATCGGCCAAGAGGAAGAGGGACAAGGACGAAGTCGAGGACGTGGACGAGGACTCCGAGTAAGGTGGCAATGTCGTTTCTCATGGTGGTTCTAATGCAGTGTCTACCGGAATAGTTGCAAAGTTTAATTTCAGGTGTGCTTAATTTAATTTGAGGGGTGTGTTGTGCTGAGCCCCCAGTAGAACTATGTTATGTTTCTTCTTGTTACTTTAACTCTTCAGTACGTACATACTAGTATTTCTTACATTTCATCTTTTAGTTGGTATAGTACTACCACTCATTTCTTCACATTATATACGTACAATATATATGGCCAACATCATATAGCCAGCAGTTTAGTTGTCAAAGAATTTCAGGGTGCTTAGTTTTGTCAAAGAATTCCAGGATGCTTAGAGGGTGCTTGGATCCAAGGGACTTATTTTAGTCTGACTAAAAATAGTCTCTTTAAGAGGCTAAAGTTCCAAGCACCCCTGACTAAAGAGGGGCTAAAACTAGTATTGATACTAAATTTTTTTACTCAGGGGTACCCCTTCTAAAATGTGGATTAGTCCTCTCTCTACTCATTCAACTCCTCTCCTTGAACACAGGCGAGTTCTGGATTGGAGGGTTTGGAGGATAATAAAAGCTCATTAACTTGATTTTAGCCTTTTTAGTATTTGGATCCAAGCATGGGTGAGGCTAGCATGTTTTTGTCCGACTACTTTTAGTCATGGGACTAAAACGTATCCAAGCACCCTCTTAGTTTTATTTGAGGGGTGGGTTGTGCTGGACACCATTATTGTGACAAGCCTTTTTAATAGTACTATATGCATAATTTGGCGACGAGCGCTCTCTATATGTACCACCTTTTTTTAATTTCAAGTTTTGCTCCATGGCGCAATCCATCGATACTACTACTGTTGTACAAAAGTATACATTTTTTAAAAGGCTAGAGGGCGGGGCAGTCTAGCTTGGTCGGTTTCACGAGAGGCGAGGGCCTTTGTGATTTGACTGCTCATTAATGCTGGAAGGCGGGGCCTTGTGATTTGACTGCTTGTATAAATGCGCCGATGACCTGATCGAGGAGGGGAAAAGAACCGTGCGGTATACTCAAGTTTTCCACTGGAGTAGTACTGCGACGGAAGAGCACGAAACACGGCAGCCCAGTGCCATATGGCAATAAAAATTTTCTAATTTGCTAGTCATCTCATTGTTAGCATTGTTCTATTCATTCCCTCAAAAAAACATTGTTCTATTCATGCCTCGCAGAGAACATGACACGTGCGGCTAAACACCCGAAGCAAAAGATGAAACATAGGAGCAAAACAAGAAGGAATATTATCACCCCAAATGATCTAATTCACCGCGGAGTCGTAACTGCTTGTTCATTGCCTCCACGACCTCCATCTCCTTGCGTGTCTCCTCCGCCATCTTCATCATTGTGTCCATGACGCGGCATTTCTCGATGCGAGCCTTCATCATCTGTTCCACGGCCATATTACGTACCTTGACAGTAGCCGGGTGCTCGATGGGAGCTTCGCCAACTCTTCCTTCTGTTCCATGGCGAGGGCCTGCAACATCTTCAACGAGGAACTACTATTCTCATGCAGCTTCTTCTAGCCGGCGTTCTTCTCCTTCAACAGGTCGATCTCGTGGCAGAGCTTCGCATTGTCCTCCCGAAGTCGTAGGATTTCGCCGGTGGCCTTCTTCTCCGAGGCAATGCTCTTCTTCAGCAGCATCACCAAGCCGGCGGTCAACTCCCCCTGCTGATTGAGCTCAGCGGGCATGTCGTCGAGGCTCTCCTTCAGCAACTCCATCAATCCTTGGATGAACTCCTTCTACTTATTGAGCTGATCAGGCATGTCGTCGAGGGATAACGACTCCAACTCCGCCGGCTCGGCATATTCGCCTCCGCGGCTAGGGTGCTCCTAGGAGCCATCGCCTGCCCGTGAGAGATCTTTCGAGGTCTCTGCGTGGCGGCGAGCCCTCTCTTTTTTTCCGCAGCCTTGGTTGCCGCTCCCTTGTTACGAGTAGTTCTTGTCCTAGAGCTCTGCTCACCGGCCATGGCAACGACGGACGAAGAAGAAGCACTTATGAGGAGGAAAGGTAGAGTGATTTTCGGTTAGGTAGTTCCCCCTTTATAACCTAAGTACTAGCACTAGTACTAATAGCTGCATAGTGGGAACACATTTAGGTTTGGTACGTACGACTAGTAGGTGTGAGCAGGCTTTCGAATGTGATGGGAACAAGGTAAAGATTAATTGATGGTTTTGGTTTCGAGGCCCGAAACGGCTCCCAATGAGTTTAGCGGAACATAAATTTCAAGTACTACACTGCTCAAATGCGTAAATATTATGTTACTGTCAAAAATTGGCACAAAATACGAAGGAGACCAATGGAAGTACTACTAGCAACCCACGATTTAGCTACTTGCATGCGCGCAGTGGAGTAATAATGTCTTTCTTCCGCCCTCACGTCCACTCAATTTGCATGCGCTGTATTAATTGACCATCAATGAAGTGAACGACTTTACACGCGTCAAATTATCACATGGGGTGGATCTTGGTACAAAATTGCGTCCGCCCGTGTACCCGTGTGTGCGTGCGAGGAATGAGTGCGTGCATGGTGTGCATGCACATCTTCGCTTCGTGCATGTACCGCCAATATGGCTCAGGGAGGACGAGTACATTCTTCTGGAACCAGCAGCACGTCACTGTGATCAATCCACGCAAGGAGGTCGCGACAGCACCTACACATGTGCCACGTGGCTTCATGAACTGTAAGAGAGACAGTATGTAGCGTGCCATTGGTATTCTAATTTACGTGTTTTGCACATACTCGAAGTACTAGTAAGGTATACGTGCATTGCACGCATCAGATTTTGCAACCAAATTATGAATAAATACCACACTATAGCATGTAAGCTCTGAGTCATATATGCTTGATGTAGCCCTTCGTTTAATTCTTATAGTTCATCTCATTCAAAATCAATTAGTTTTTATAAAAAAGCTAAGAACGCGGGAATAGGAAAAACATGGGATTATAGTGGAATGTCGTCTTGAATCCTACAGGATTGTACGAGTGTTTGATTGTGCATAGAAAAAACGCAGAATTATTTCAAAGAGGTTTGAGTGGATGGGATGTTTCCTATGAAATCTAGTGCAAAGGAATCATATGGAAAAATTCCTATGGTTTACAATCCTACGAATCAAACAACCAAGATAGGAAAAATTCCTAATGATTAGAATCCTCCAAAATTCCTTTGAGAATCCTTTGAATCAAAGAAGCCCTTGATTTATTTTATGATTCATGGAATTGTGCGTTGTAAAGCATAAAGTAAAGACAAATAATGGCAATTCAACTAGAAAAAAGTTTGGGCAGTTATGATACGGAAGATTCTAGAACAATAGAGAACCACTATTGTTTTGAGGTTTGTGCATTATGCTTAAGTTCAACCATGGAGTCTGCTAGATTGTACATCTGGCAAAATCCGGTGGGGGGCTAGAAGATGGTGCGAGGGGCCGAGTGGAGGGAGACTATGAAGGAATGCACAAGTGCGAGATCGATATTTAGAGAGAGGGGGCGAACACGTGCGCTAATGCGTGCAGTGGCGGAGCCATGAAAAATAAATGAGCTAGGGGTCCAAGCATTGCTAATCCTTTACGAGGAGGGTCAATTCATGAACTTAAACCATTTTTAGTAGCAATTGTCTAATGATCAGATTCATATTAGCCTTGATATATAGTGATGTTAGGGGGGAGGGGGCAGGGCCCTTACTGCCCCTGTCTTCGCCATTGTGCATGCGTCTGAGAGATCAAGCGGAAGGCATGGATGATGAGAGGGGGACGTTGGATACATAATTAATGTGGGTGTATTAGCTATATATGTTAATCCTATATAGAGAGGTATAGATTGATCGATGTGGACGTGGAAAGAGGGTGAGACCTCACTGGATATATCGATTGATCGGTTTGTGTGGAAAACTATGAAAGACCTAGCTATATACACACATACATAGAGGAACATCGATCGTTGCGCATGCATGCGTGAGAGATAAAGAATTCCCGATATGATGGAGAGGGGGATGTGTGTTGGTGTGTGCCTTCATGGGAGACCGACCTGAAGAAAAAAGATTGCATGCGTGCGATGGATAATACCGACTGGTAGTGTGTGTGCATGCATGCACGAGAGAAAGTTAGTGGTACAATTATAGAGAGAAGACTACTGTGTGGGTGTAAAAGAATAGGTGAGGCCACAATCAATGTAAAGTTGAATTCAAATATTTGAATAAGAGATCCTGATGTTTGAAACCCATGCATGCATGAATATAACGGAGATCTTCGTGGTGTGGTTTGGAAACGAGCATATTTTAATGTATACACATTGAACAAGGTCAGACTGATTTGAATTTGAGATACCGATGGTAGACATCATCTGGCCACGTCGCATCCGTGCATGGACACACTATTCTAATTGGAGATGATGTGCGGCTTTTGCATCACATATCAATATATATAGCCCCATAAATATTATATTTTATATTTTTTTATATTGTGTGCGGGTAACTTTAACTTTGAAAGATGGTCGTTGGATGAGGCGAATCTGATGGTCCAAAGATGGCAAATTTGAGCACTACTGGTCGTTGGATATCATCTAGATTCCACCAGATTTTGCCACATGTATAATCTAGAGACTCCATGGTTGAACTTAAGCATAATGCACAAACATCCAAACACAAGCACTTCTTATTTGTTCTAGAATCTTCCGTATCAGAATTTCCCAAATGTTTTTCTACAAGATTTGCCATTATTTGTTTTTACTTTATGTCTTACGATGCACAATTCCATGAATCTTAAAATAGATTAGCTTTCTTATAAAAACTATATTATTTTGAATGAAATGAACTATAAGAATTAAACGAACATCTACATCATGCATATATGACTCAAAGCTTGCATGCTATAATGTGGTATTTATTCATAATTTGGTTGCCAAATCTCATGCGTGCAATGCACGTGTACCTTACTCTAGTCTAAATGGTGTTTGTGTGTGTGTTGTGCGTGTTGAGGTGCAAATTGTCTTTTTCTGGGGGTACATGTTAAGCTTGTTCTTTCGAAATTTCAAGTCGCGCCTTGTTATGCCGAAAATTCAAGCTAGCGTCTCTGTCTATCATGCTGCGAAACTCCCGCCTCTTCAACCCACGCCTTGTTAGCCCGAAATATTTAAGATATATCTTTGTCTCATTGTGCTCCAACAACTCCCTCCATCTCAACCCGTGCCTTGCTATTCCAAAATTACAACACGCGCGAAAACTCCCACCTCCTGTGAAATCCCGACACGTGAAATGCCCGTGGTACCCCTGAACCGAAAGAACCGCCTCAAATCGGTGGGGGTACTTTCGTAACTTACCCTACATTTTGGACAAGCGCATCTCTAAGCCATGGTTCCCCGCTGCCATCCCATCCGCCAACCCATTCGTATACCGAGGCCGCGAAAACCCACGACAAAACCCCACACCTGCTCCGTCCGCCACCAGCCGGAGCCTCTTCCCCGACGACGTCGTCCACAGCAACACCTCGACGTCCCTCATCCACCATACCGGATGAGGATCCGTCGTCGATCTCATCGTCCCACCGGTTCAGCCACCCCGTCCTCCACCTCCAAGGAGCAGCCCCGACGTTCCCCTCGTCTTTCGCGCCACCTCCATTCCCACACCGCCATCTTCACCTGCACCACCGGAAGAGCATCATCATCACCATTTCCTCGGATGAAGCTGCGGCCTAATCGGTGCCACCAAAGAGGTTGTACACTAATCGCCGCATTTTCTTCTTGATTTGATCTCATGGTGCTGCCAGCGCTCGGTCCTGAGCCGACGCGGCGCGGCTCCATGCACGGCGGCGTTGTCGGCCACTTTTGCCACGGCGTCACTCCCTCGGCAGCGATGTCCACATCAGTAGGACCTCCTGCTGCTTTAGCTCTCTCTCGCGCTGCTGCTCTGCTCTTGCTCTCTGTCCCCTGCCTGGTCTGCTCTTGCTATTGCTCTTACTCGCGTTGCTGCTCTTGCTCTTGCTCTTGCTTGCGATGCTGCTCCGATTTAGCTACACTTCACTCCGATGCCGCCAGGGTGAAGGAAGAACCATCCGCGGTGGGGAGGGGGGCTCGCCGGAGAGGTACCCCACTATATATCTTAGGGTTCAGGATGGGGGCGGTGGTCGCCGGCGGTGGCGGGGCGTTGGCGGGGCGCTGGCGTGGGGATCACCGGAGAAAACGCTCGGCACGGGGGGGCCTGGAGGGATGGCCGGGGCGGCGGCGGACCAGCGGTGGGGAGTGTTTTCGGGGCGGGCGGGGCGGCGCACCGCCGGCCGCCGGCCGCGGGGGGCTGCTGTTTGGCCGGCTCAGGGTGGTGGAGGTTGAAGATGAACCGCAGGCCCTTGATTTCGTATCCAACGGCTGCAAAATCGACTGACCGGAGATGAAAAAGTCAGTCGACCGACGTGTAGCCTCACCTTGCTAGTGCGTTCAGTTTCGACAGCAAAATTCAGTTTCGACAGAAAAATTCAGTTTCGACAGTTAAGTTCAGTTTCGACAATTAAATTCAGTTTCGACAGTTAAGTTCAGAGATGAGCGGCTGATGTATTATACATCTAGCACTTCGTGTTTATGTATTTTACGTCATGTATTGGAGATGCTATTAGAATCCCACTCAGGTTAACGTTGTTCATTGTCTCTCTTGTCCTGCTTCAGCCTCGGCGTCGTACAACTCACCGGAGCTGCTCCAACGACGAAACCCTCCATCACAGCGGAGCAGTACCTCGGGCTCCATGTCCAAATGCCTAAGATCTTCTTCCCCTCCTCCGATAGCCAAGTCAGCCGGAGCATCCTCACCGGCCAACCCAATCACGCTGAGATCAACATGGCTTCGCTAAAGAGGTTGTACACTTGTTGCATCTCTTTTTTACTCTACATGTTATATATATTGTCCACTGAGCACTAGTAGTAACGGGAAATACGATTATTTTATCCTACTATATGACAAGCAGTGAGGTACCAGGCAACTTAGCTATCCGTGATGGACTCTCTTGAACGCCATCGTTATTTATCTCTGCGCATTTGAGCTGTGCATTTGTCGATGGGCCTGGGAGTTGAGCTAGTATGGTAGTGGCCTGGGTCCAAAGTAATAGAAGTAGCACAAAAACATTTTTTTAGTGTAGGACTTTCCTTGCTCAAGCCTGCCTACTAGAATCGCCAGTGCTTGAAAGGGAAAGTGAATGAAAAACATCGGAATTGGAAAGTTTCCTATGGTACTACTTTTCATGAATTTGGTGCAAAGGAATGGAGCAAAGGAAAACTGTAGGATTTGTTCCTTTAGTGTCTCCTTGAAAGAAAAACCGTAGGAATTCTAATTTCCACTTCTCCTCCTTTTCATATTCCTATTCATCAAGCACAAGACTAAGAGATAGTAGCATAATAGCATTATAACCATACATTTTCTTGTGGTTTGACATAATCTCACCATGTTTTTTTGCATCCTATGATCTTCCAATTGTTGTGAATCAAACACCCAGATTGGCAGAAATCCTGTGTTTTTAAATTCTCTGTTTTGCACGTGCATTCCTATCCTATTCATGTCTATTTCCTATCCCTGCATTGTTAGAATCCTCAAATTCAAACAAGCCCTTACTCAATTACTTCTGTTACAGATATGTGTCAAAGAAAACCTTGTGTGGTTTGTCCTGCTCCAGTGGCATTGTGTTCCACCCCAGCTCAGCTGCTCCAACGACGGAAGGGTTCACCACAGCAAGGATCCGCTCTCCAGACTGTCTTTCCCCGCCTCAGATCTTCTCCCCCACCGCCGGTAGCCATGGCAACTGCATTACCATCATCAACTGAGCAGATGACCTTGAGGACTACACGGGTCCGCAAGAGAGGTCGCACTCTTCCGTGTTTGCTTACGTTATGCGTCGCTTAATATGATGACATGCTACATTATCATCGTGTTCACCTATTAGACTCCGAGTCAGGTCCAAACTAATGTTGAAACTTGAGTTTTTAAATGGTTATGGGTTACATATTGGGGCAGCAATCAGTACTATCTGTCTACTATCTGGTTAATCTCCGATGTCTACTATGAATTTCATGTTGGGTGCAAACAAACATTAAAGGAGCCATTATCTATATTTTTAACTAAAGCTATTATCTTCCTGCTATAATTGGTTTTGGGTCTATCCACAGTTTGCTACCATCACTCTGGATTTGAGCATGCAATCCTTACATAATCTCACTATGTTTTATTCCTATGCATGCCAGTTATTGTACACAATGGAACTGATCATGTAGAGCAAAAAAGAGACGAGCCTTGCGTGGCCATAAAATTTCATGCAGACGTTGTTCCATGGTGGGCGCAAAGGCAGCCCCCCTCCACCCATTTCGGATCGTAATCAAGAGGAAGATAACTGTTATGAGGGGGATTTAGAAGGAGAAGACCACTCCTATTAACCCCATGAGGTCTTCGCTCTAACTTGGCATGCTGATGTTGGTAATATCATGCATATGGTGCCTTGCATTGCTTACTGTATACATTAAAGATGTCATCTGCTTAGTTTAGACATGCTTTGTGTCAATGCCATCTGTTTAGTTTCTTTATCGTATATGTGAATCATGCAATGCCATCTTGTCTAGCCAGGCATCATATATGTGAATTTTTCAATGCCACCGTGGTTAGCCAGTCATCTTATATGTGAATTATATCATGCCATCATTTTTTATTACATGTTAAATTTGTCAACAATTTTGGTAAATTCAATTACTCTTCCTGTCCATCAGCCATTTGACACGGTCATGGAAAAATCTGGAGTGGAAACAAGGTCTTCAGAGCAGACAATGCTATCTGACGAAGCACATGTCTTGCTGGTTACTGATAGCTCCTCAGAGGAGGATTCAGAGACAGATGACTAGTCATATCCCCCCCCGAGGTGCATGCCCTAACTTGGCAGGGTTATGCTGCTCATGTCGTCCGTATGGTATCTTGCATTGCTATGTCATTTGCTTAGTTTAGACATGCTTTGTGTGAATGCCACTTGTTTAGTGTCTAATTACCATATATGTGAATTATGCAATGCCATCTTGTTGCAAGACATTATATATGTGAATTATGCAATGTTATCTTGTTGCAAGGCATTATGTATGTGAATTATGCAATGCCATGCTGTTTAGGCAAGCATCATATATGTGAATTATATCATGCCGTCCTTTTTTGTATTTCTCATTGCTTTTGTCAACAATGTTTGTATATTCAACTGCTCTTCCTTTGCATCAGCCATTTGAATTGGTGATGGAGAAATCTGGAGTGAAAACAAGGTCTTCAGAGCAGACAATGCTACCTGCTGAAGCAGATATCTTGCTGGTTACAGATAGCTCTTCAGAGGAGGATTCAGAGTTAGATTACCAGTCCTATTATCCCCCTGAGGTGTATGCTCAAACTTGGCAGGGTAATATTACTCATATAGTGCATATGTTGTATTAGAATGCTTAATTTTTACATCATATACACAATATTGAATGCCATCTCCTTAGTTGACACATCATATATGCGATTGCCCTCTGCTCACTTCCTTAGTATATAAATCATATATTTGAATTATGTCATGCCATGATGTTTACATAGACAGCATGTATCTGAATTATGGCATGCCAACCCATTTGCTAAGGACATGATATAGTTATATCATCTCATCCTGTTTACATAGTCATCATATTTAAATTATTTCATTCTATCCATGAATTATATCATGCCATCATGTTTCCATCGACGGCATGTTTGTGATTTATGCATGCCAACCACTTTAATAGACACATCGTATAGTTATATCATGTCATCCTATTTACATAGTCATCATATTTTGAAGTATGTCGTTCTATCCTGTTTAGTTAGCCATCATACATGTGACATTGTGTCATGCTATCTTGTTTAATTAGCCATCATATATGTGAAATTATGTCCTGCTATTCTGTTTTCTTAGACAACATAAATGTGAATTATTTCATGCCCTGTTTTCTTCCCTACTATCCAGTGCACCTATCTATCTTACAATGTCTGTACATTCAATTACTTTTCTTGTTTATCAGCCATTTCAATTGGAGGGAGTGATGGCAGTATCTGTGGGAGTAAAAACACGGTCTTCAGAAAAGATCGTGCTACCTGTCGATGCAGATAGAACCACGGTTGTACTTGCCCAAGAACCAGCCCCACCACACATAACCCACACTCATGCAGATTGTACCCCTACCCAGTTGGACAGAGAACCAGCTACACCCCTTCTAACCCCAACCCCAGTAGATAGACACCCAGTTCCTATTGACACAACACCGTCTCCACCACAGAGCACCCAAACACGAGCAGTTAGTAAGGCAACTGCAGTGCCCAAATCACGAGGACCACCACTCCGAACCCGAAGTCAATGCTTAAAGCAGAAGAAGAATTGTTCTCAGGTCAGGTTCCGTAGCTATGGTTCATACTACTTTACTCTTGCATCGCTGTATTTACTGATACCAACTAATTTCAAATTTGAAGGATGCAATTGAAACTCCAATGGCGCAACAGGTATGTTTTAAACCTGTTTCTTCAACGTGTTTGGCTGTTTGCTGTTGTAACTTGCTCTATGTTGATTTCAGTTTCAATTGAATAAACAGTTATGTTCTCATGCCATGCATATTAAAAGTGTTGTTATTGTTGTGTAGTTTCCCACACTTATATTCTGTCTATGCTGCTTTGTCTTAAATAGATATGATTCGAACTGTATCTATCTTGATTTGGCAACATAAACTAGAATGATATAGACCATACAGTGACCATACTACATAGATATATGTTTGTTTCATGCTGTTATCCTGTCCACCTTACTACTGAACTGGTTTACCAAAATGAGTTTCATATACTACATTGTAAACCTGAGATGTGTTTGTTTGTTTCTCTTTTAGAACGCGGATAAAATATTAGAGAAGAGTAGCCTGTTATGCAATGGTAAAGGAAGTAATGCAGATAAGGTTCAAGATAGTGAGACATCCCTGTTGGTCTCCAAGAAAGCTGATAAAAACTATATTGAAGACACTGAGAAAACCCCAAAGTCATGTCTTGATGTAATGTTCGCGTTACTGGCTACCACTGCTGGCACCAGCTGTTCGAACTCATTGCCTGAATCAGTTCGGCTTCTTGAGTCTCAACTTCAAGTTGAAAGACATCGATCAGATGTTATGCGATAGGAAGCCGAAGGACTGAGGAAGTCCCTACAGAATTCAGATGCATACTTTCTGGTGCAATAGCAAGCGCTGGAGGACTTAAGCACCAAACAAGAGAAACTTAATAAGCTTGCTAAGCATCTTGCCAGCATTATGGGTACCCACGATATTGTTTCTTGAGCTCATCTGAAGTGGTTTCAGTTCTGGACTTGTTTTGCTGCGGCGATTATATGCTGCTGTGTTCCCTATATTTGCACTGGTGGCGAACTTTGATGCCCAGTGGATGTAATATGCATAATAGCAGTGATAGCCTAGTGTAAGTTGCTTGCTTATTTATTTCCTTGTTGTCTTGTTTATTTGTTTGCTTGTAGTCAGTGCAGTTCTTTTTCTGCGGTTTGCTAGTGGCTGCAATAACCTATTTTTTAAAACTAGGCCACAATAACCATGGGCTAATATTTACTATACTGACACTGGGCCTCCTACGGGCCGTAGAAACATTGGGCCTTCTACGGGCCGTATAAACAGTGGGCCTTCTACGGGCCGTAGAAACAGTGGGCCTTCTACGGGCCGTAGAAACAATGGGCCTTCTACGAGCCGTATCATCAATGGGCCTTCTACGGGTCGTATCATCAATGGGCCTTATACGGGCCGTATGATCGATTGGCCAAACATGGGCCAAATAGACTGCATTCTAGCCGTAAACGGGCTAGAGTTGGAATCGTCTGTTCATGGGCCGACCATAATGGGCCATCATTAATAGGCCGTATTTGATGACGCTATGAAAACGGCCCAACGTATTAACGGACCACAAACGGGCCGACTGTAACCACGGGCTGAATTTGGCCCACAAGCAGAAAATGACAGTAACGGGCCGTAAATAAACGAATGCTGGAAATGAGCCCAAGAAAAAACGGGCTCTGAGAAGGCCGACAGATAAGATGGGCTGGAGATGGCCCAATGGAATAACGGGCCATTAATGGGTATAAAGTGATACACTGTTCATTACGGGCCAGTTTCACCACGGGGCATTAATGGGTGTAAAGTGATATACTGTTCATTACGGGCCAGTTTCACCACGGGCCGTTAATAGGCCAAGATTACATAGGGCCTCATATGGGCCGAAAGACGTCATGGGCCATACATGGGCCAGAAGTGAAAACGGGCTGGAATCATATTGGATAGCCCAGATGATGCTACTGGGCCTAATTCGGATAGGGTGTAACGGGCCTTGGGTTAGCAGGCTATAAATGGGCTATATGCGAACATGCCGGTAACAGGCTTTCCATGGGCCGGCCCGCCACCTTTTGACCAAGTCAAACGGGCCAGCCTTTTCACAGGAATGGGCCTCTGTTGGGCCGTGCCATGTGTCAACGTATCATAGACGCCTTCTGTCCAATGAGTGGATGACATATGTCCCGACAATGAGCCGACACATGTTTCCTCCAGCCAATGATGATTTTACACGTGGAAAATCCCCATTGGTCGGGGCTGTTAATGGGTTATCGGATCCAAAACCCGACCCGATAGCTTAATAGCGTTACGTTACGGTGGATGCCACGTGTCGGTCACCCTTGACGAAAGCACTTCTGTGACGCGCGATTTATCGCCATGGAAGTGGACACTTCCATGATGACAATTTTGGTAATGTCATGGAACACTTCTACGACAGCACAGGTATGACTATCTTGATTCTTTCATAAATTTTTCATGGATGTACATGCATGACAAAAAACGCGACCTACTGTGACAAACACGCATCATCACGGAAGTGTATTTTTTTGTAGTGTATGATAGCGAACAGTGCTATCATACCTAACTCTGCGGGCTGACAGGGTGCATTAAATGCACCGCTTAGTGTCACATCACCGGTTGCCCCGCAAGGCTTGCCAGGCTATCTTGCCAGCTCCGCGCCTGTTCTCTTCACACGTTGTAGGACGAGTGTCATCTATGGGTTTGTTCTGTAGGAAATGGCTACCACTTAATCACCCTGCACTACTAGAAAAAAGGTTGTTAGTGGCGCACCTATTTTGGCTATTAATGGCGCACTATAGGTGCACCACTATTACCATGCCACTAGTAACAAATACTAATGGCGCACCTTTGGTGTGCCATTAGTATTGCAGGTAACAGTGGCACACCTTGTAGTGCGCCATTACTATTGCTACAGGTGCGCCATTGATAACTTTTTTTTGAATTTTTTAAATTTTTTCTGAATTTTGAAGGCGGGAAAATAGTAGTGGCGCACCGTCTAACCCCCACCATGCGCCATTGCTATTTTTGAATTTTGAATTTGGATATGGATCGCGATTTTTTGCCCTTTTTTGCTTGTTTTTTTGCATGATAGTTTTTCAAATTTTGTTCTCGTTTTTGGATCTTGTACGTTCTTTTTCCGGAGAGGAGTTCGCCGGAGAGGAGCTCGCCTACATCGTCGGAGAGGAGGAGGAGGAGGTCACCGGAGAGGAGCTCGCCTACATCGCCGAAGAGGAGGAGGAGGTCGCCGGAGAGGAGTTCACTGGAGAGGAGGGAGGAGAAACCGTGAGGGGAGGGGAGGAGAGGACGGAGGAGGAGCTCACTTGAGAGGAGGGAGGAGGAGATCACCGGAGAGGAGGGAGGAGGAGCTCACCGGAGAGGAGGGAGGAGAAACCGTGAGGGGAGGGGAGGAGAGGAGGGAGGAGGAGGTTGCCGTAGAGGAGGAGGAGGTCACCGGAGAGGAGGAGGGGAGTATGGTGGAGGAGAGGAGGGGAGATGGAGTGGAGGAGAGGAGAAGATGGAGTGAAGGAGAAAAATGAAGAGGTAAGGAGGAGAGGACCCCGCCCAGCCATATATACGGCATAGTAATGGCGCACCGTGGGCAGGTGCGCCATTACTAACTTTTTTTGATTTATTTTGAATTTTGAAGGCGGGAAGATAGTAATGGCGCACCTTGGGCAGGTGCGCCATTACTAATTTTTTTATTTTATTTTTTTGATTTATTTTGAATTTTGAAGGCGGGAAGATAGTAATGGCGCACCTTGGGTAGGCGCTGCAGGTGCACCATTACTATTTTTTTATATAGTTTGAATTTTAAAGGCGGGAAGATAGTAATAGCACACCATGGGCAGGTGCGCCATTACTGAATTTGAATTTTTTTGAATTTTTTTGCCTCTCCAGATCTTGAAAGCCCCGTAACTTTTTTTCTGTTAGGTTTTTTAGGATTCTAGAAAATCAAATAGGGGCGTAGCCAATAAAATTCGGATGTAACTTTTCAAGTAGATGATTTTTCATATAAAAACTTTTTCATCGGAGGTCGTATGCAAAACTTACAGCCATTTTACCGAAACACAACGGCCTTTTGCAAAAAAATTCAAAATTCATGTTTGTCAATTTCCCTAACAACTAGAACACATAACACATGGACATCTATTTTTTGAATTTTTTTGAATCTTTTATCATTTTCTTTTATTTTTTAAAACATAAAATGCGATCCACGGGGGGGGGGGGTGTTTGTGTGTGTGAGACATAAAATGGCGCACCACACCTAGGTGCGCCACTCCTGTGTAGCATAGTAGTGGCACACCTAGGTGTGGTGCGCCATTGCTATGTCTGGTGGGGGGATGGATCCAAAAAATAGCAATGGCGCACTGCTCATGTGGTGCGCCATTAGTAAAAACATAGCAATGGCGCACCTGATTATGGTGTGCCACTGCTCTATAGCAGTGGCGCACCACATACATGGTGCGCCATTAATGTCCATATTAGCTATAGCCGTTTTCTTAGTAGTGTCGCGGCTTGACACTGCATTGATTGATGACGTGGGTCGTGCTTGAGTGGTTGGTGGGGTGGTTCTGCCACCGCGAGCCCCGGCAGACCTTGCCGGGGTGCCTACGTTGCCTGCTTCTGGTGGTGGCCTCGCCCCTTGCCGGGCTCACCTGCCCGGCAAGGGAGGCCCTTCTTGTCACACCCACAATGCGGCTATATCTCCCACGTGTCGGGGCACGACTTAGAGGCATAGTGTCACATCCCTAGTTGTGGTATGACCTAGACTAGCTAGTCATGTGTGCATCATGTTTCAATACCATTTAAATTTGAAATGGGGATTTGTGAAACCCCCAAAATCATTTCTGGAAATGACCCAGATAAAAATTGCTCCAAAAAGGTCCAAGAAAATGTTCATGTTGCTCTCTGAAAATATTGGTCAGAGGTAAAATTCTAACAAATATTTTTAGGAGCTCATAAATACTTATTTTGGCCATTTGGAATTAATGCATAATTATTTTCTTTGGATATATATATGTTATATATATAATATATGTCCAAAAATTATGCCAGTAGTTGAGGAGCTCTGGAATAATACCACTAGCCCCTGAAAAAATTGGCATAAGAAAATAAAATGGTTTAGTATTATTATTAAACCAAACAAATGTCAGAAAAATAGAAAAGAAAACAAAATTAGAGAAAAACTTACCTGCGGTCAGCTCCCGTGCTGGCCCAGCACTGTGCGGCCTGGCCGGCCCAGTTGGCCAGCCCAGCCCACCTGCCCCCCTCCCCTATTGTCTTCCTCCCGCCAGGAGGACGGGCGCGTTCCCGGCGCGCGCCACGCGAGCTGCCTGCCTGCCTGGCTCCCCCTCGCCCTGGCCGTCCCGATCGACGCCACGCGCCGCCCCGCACCTCCCCCACTCTCTCTCTTCCCTTCCCCTCTCTCTCTCGCTCTCTCCTGCGAACGCCCGAGCACCACCGTCGCCACCGCTCGCCGTTGCCGCACCCACCGCCATAGCCTCGCCCGTGCCCTGTGGGCATTTTCCGAGCCGCGCCGCCGTCTCGGGCCTCGCCGGTGTCAAGCCACCGGTGGGTTTTGACCCGCTGACCGGGGTTTGACCACCCCCTTGTGTCACTGACGCGTGGGCCACCCCCCTGACATTTTAGTTAGTATTAATTTAACACTAATTAACCTAGGTTAGTTAGCTAGTTAGTCACGGACCAGTGGGCCCGGCGCCCACTAATCCTAACTAGACTAAATAAACCCCCACTGTTAACTAACTGAGTCACTGACGTGTGGACCCCACACATCAGGATTGACTTGGTCAGCGTCATTGACCTGCTGACGTAAGCATGACGCTGTGCTGACGCAATATAGCATTTTCTGGTACCCAGAAATTGATATAAACTTCAAAAATTCATATAAATTTAACCGTAGCTCAGATTGAAATAATTTATATATGAAAAATTATCAGAAAAATTCAATCTATCCATCTGTACCAGTTTCATGCATGTCAAACCAACTTATACCTACTATATAAGTGAAACACTAAAATGGCTTATATAAGGAGCTTATTATGGAGATGCATTTGAATGTTTGATTCAAATGGATTTCACCCAAATAAAAGCTAGTTGCATTAGCTCAATCAGCATCACATATTCATGCCATGATCATGCATCATATTGTTGCATTGTTGCATATGCTTGTGTTTGATTATCGACACCGTTCCTTCTCGATAGGTCCTGCTCCGGAGACCGGTCCAGAGTACCTGTCAGAGGAGCAGTGCCCCCCTGTTGATCTACCAGGCAAGCTAACCCCCTTGTTCATTTCGATACAATCCTACTCACTCGCTCCTACTCTCATTTATTGCATTAGGACAACAACGATTCAACTGCTACTTTATGCTACGGTAGTTGAACCCTCTCCTCTCCATGACCTGTCATTGCCACAGTAAATAGTTAAAACCCACTAGCATGTGTAGGAGTTGATCGAGCCATGTTGTGTTCCTACCATGCATTGCCTTCTATTGCTTGGAGTATGTCAGGTCTAATTCACTGGGAATGAATTGGAGTGCAATGCTATGTTCTGATGCTAAGAGTTAAGTGTGTGAACATGATTTGGTAAAGGTAGCGGTGAGAGGCCATGTAGGAGTACATGGTGGGTTGTCTCACTGGAAACGTCCTTAAGCACTGAGTTCCGTGTATGTTGTCCAATGACTAGCTACTACCACACATTGGAATGCTTAAGTGCCCCTCTCGACTTATTAGCCAACTTGATCTCTGTCCGGGAGTTGCAAATAGTTTCTGGTGTTTGTAGGTAGTGTTAGTAGTCTACCAAGTGGCACCTGGCCAGGTGGGCTTGGGACAGACTAGGCACAAGTGGCACGGTGTACCAAGCGTAGATCCATCCGGCGAGGTGAGCTTGGGAACCCTGCACACATCATTTGGGGTCGTGAGCGACACACCGGCCGGATCTCCTTGCTGATGGAACCAGAATAGGCGATAAACCTGGACTAGAGTCTTGTGTGGTTAGTCAGGTTGTGGCCGACACCCTCGCCAGGCTTCCGCTTGAAGGTTGCCGAGATACATGACGTGTACATGGTGATAAGTGGTAAGAGCGTGTGTGAAGAAGTACACCCCTGCAGGGTTATCATGATCTATTCGAATAGCCGTGTCCTTGGTTATGGACTTCTTGGATGCTTACGTGGTACATAGACAACTTAAAGTGGATACTCTAAAATGCTCAAGACAAGTGAGAGTGCTATGGATGGCCTCCCGTAGGAGACGTGAATGAATCCATAGTAGAGTATTGATGTGGTGATTAGTGGACCTGTGTGCGCCACCTCAAAAGAGTTACCAGCAGTCGTAGTACAGGTTAGCCACTGAGTCAAAGCTGGCTTGCTACAACTGAACCCCACATTGCCTCCTTGATACTAATGCATGTATGATAGGACCTGATGTAAGTCTTGCTGAGTACCTTTGTACTCACGTGGCTTTATTTATGTTTTTGCAGCGGAGACTTCGGTCTTACTAGTTTACTTGGACTTCGACGAGTAGCTTGCACCTCAGCTACGATCTTGTGCCCTTGTGAGGGACTTGTAGATAGTCAGCCCTCCTAGCCTTTTTCTTTTGTAGTTGTCTGTACTCAGACATGTAATGCTTCCGTTGCTTGTACGCTCTGAATGATGGGTCATGTGACCCCTGTTTGTATTTAATGCTATGTGGCTCTTCTGGGCCTTTATCTATATGAGTTGCGTTATGTTGTGACGCCATGTTGTACAGCACATACTTGCATGTTATGCGTACGTGTGACGTGTATTGCTATGTGTGGGATCCGAAAATCTAGTTGTTTATCCTTGGCAGCCTCTCTTATGGGGAAATGTATTCTAGTGCTTCCTTGAGCCATAGTAGTCCGCTACAGCCCGGTTCACCGAAGTCCTGCTAGCCCAGCACTACTGCTCAGGACACTTGACTGGCCGGCATGTGTTTCATTTCGTTCCTGTGTCTTTCCCTTCGGGGAAATGTCACGCGGTGACCTCCGGAGTCCTGCTTAGCCTGCTATAGCCCGGGTTCCCCGGAGTCCTGTTAGCCCACTGCTACAGCCCGGATTCACACGCTGCTGATCGACATGATCTATGTGAATCATGTATGCCTGTCCCCATAGGTTAGTGCCGCTTTGGGTTCACGACTAGCCATGTCGGCCCGGGTTCTCTGTCATATGGATGCTAGCGACACTATCATATATGTGAGCCAAAAGGCGCAAACGGTCCCGGGCCATGGTAAGGCGACACCCGTGGGAATATCGTGCGTGAGGCCGCAATGTGATATGAGGTGTTACAGGCTAGATCGGTGTGGCTTAGAATCGGGGTCCTGACACATAGCCGCATGGTAGGCACGTCGCAAGAGGGGTAATCTTTACACATCCAATGTACTGAATAAGAAAGGGATAAAGAGTCGGCTTATAATCACCAATTCACACAATACATAAATATATCATACATCATGCAAGGTACAAACAAAGGTCCGACTACGGAATCAAAATAAAGAAAGACCACCCCAAATGCTAGATCCCCGATCGTCCCAACTGGGCTCCTCTACTGATCATCCGGAAAAGAAACAAAGTAACGGCCCGAATCCTCGTCGAACTCCCATTTGAGTTCGGTAGCGTCCCCCGCACTGGCATCATCGGCACTTGCATCTGTTTTGGAAGTATCTATGAGTCACGAGGACTCAGCAATCTCACACTCGCGAGATCAAGACTATTTAAGCTTGAGGGTAGGAAAGGGTAGTGAGGTGGAACTGCTGCAAGCACTAGCATATATGGTGGCTAACATACGCAAAAGAGAGCGAGAAGAGAAGCAATGCACGGACGAGAAGCTATAAGTCATCAAGAAGTGATCCTGAAGCTACTTATGTTCAAGCATAATGATACGTCTCCAACGTATCTATAATTTTTGATTGCTACATGCTATATGATCTACTGTTTTGGAAATTATTAGGCTTTATGATCCACTTCTATATTATTTTTGGGACTAACATATTAACCGGAGGCCCAGCCTAGAATTGTTGTTTTTTGCCTATTTTAGGGTTTCGAAGAAAAGGAATATCAAACGGAGTCCAAACGGAATGAAACCTTCGGGAACGTGATTTTCTCACCGAACATGATCCAGGAGACTTGGACCCTACGTCAAGAAATAAAGGAGGAGGCCACGAGGTTGGGGGCGTGCCTACCCCCCAGGCACGCCCTCCACCCTCGTGGGCCCCCTGTTGCTCCACCAACGTACTCCTTCCTCCTATATATACCTACGTACCCCCAAACGATCAGATACAGAGCCAAAATCCTAATTCCACCTTCGTAACTTCCTGTATCCACGAGATCCAATCTTGGGGCCTGTTCCGGAGCTCCGCCAGAAGGGGCATCTATCACGGAGGGCTTCTACATCAACACCATAGCCTCTCCGATGAAGTGTGAGTAGTTTACCTCATACCTTCGGTTCCATAGTTATTAGCTGGATGTCTTCTCTCTTTTTGGATCTCAATACAATGTTCTCCCCCTCTCTTGTGGAGATCTATTCGATGTAATCTTGTTTTTGCGGTGTGTTTGTTGAGACCGATGAATTGTGGGTTTATGATCAAGATTATCTATGAACAATATTTGAATCTTCTCTGAATTCCTTTATGTATGATTGGTTATCTTTGCAAGTCTCTTCAAATTATCAGTTTGGTTTGGCCTACTAGATTGATCTTTCTTGCAATGGGAGAAGTGCTTAGCTTTGGGTTCAATCTTGTGGTGTCCTTTCCCAGTGACAGTAGGGGTAGCAAGGCACGTATTATATTGTTGCCATCAAGGATAACAAGATGGGGTTTTCATCATATTGCATGACTTTATCCCTCTACATCATGTCATCTTGCTTAAGGCGTTACTCGGTTTTCCTGAACTTAATACTCTAGATGCATGCTGGATAGCGGTCGATGAGTGGATTAATAGTAGTAGATGCAGGGAGGAGTCGGTCTACTTGTCTCAGACATGATGCCTATATACATGATCATACCTAGATATTCTCATAACTATGCTCAATTCTGTCAATTGCTCAATAGTAATTCGTTCACCCACCGTAAAATACTTATGCTCTTGAGAGAAGCCACTAGTGAAACCTATGGCCCCCGGGTCTATCTTCATCGTATTAATCTTCCAATACTTAGTTATTTCCTTTGCTTTTTACTTTGCTTTTATTTTACTTTTAATCTTTATCATAAAAATACCAAAAATATTATCTTATCATATCTATCAGATCTCACTCTCGTAAGTGACCGTCAAGGGATTGACAACCCCTTATCGCATTGGTTGCGAGGAGTTATTTGCTTTGTGCAGGTACGAGGGACTCGCGCGTAGCCTCCTACTGGATTGATACCTTGGTTCTAAAAAACTGAGGGAAATACTTATGCTACTTTGCTGCATCATCCTTTCCTCTTCAAGGAAATCCAACGCAGTGCTCAAGAGGTAGCAAGAAGATTTTTGGCGCCGTTGCCGGGGAGTCTACGCGAAATTCAACATACCAAGTACCCATCACAACCCTTATCTCCCGCATTACATTATTTGCCATTTTCCTCGCGTTTTCCTCTCCCCCACTTCACCCTTGCCGTTTTATTCGTCCTCTCTCTCTATCCTCCCTTTCTTTTCCGTTTGCTTGTCGTTATGGTGAGTCCTCTATCTTCTCTGTTGTCTCCCAAGAATGAATTTCTAAATTTTAAGCAAAGGGAGGGAGAAAATCTAAAAGACGCTTGGTATAGAATTTGCAATACTCAAAATAGATCTACCAGCAAGCAATCTACTTCCATTCTTCTTTGCAATTTTTATGTTGGCGTTGCTCCTTGGTATAGATATGTCCTTGATACCACTACCGGAGGGAATTTCTTGGGTAGCCACACTTTTGATTCTTATAATGCTATGATAGATTTATTTGGCTCACCACCTCTCTTGGTTAATGGAACTGTGTTAACTTTGGATCATGTAATGCAAAAGCTTGAAATTATTGAAAATAAAGTTGATACCATTGAGTTGATTGAAAATATCGATAAAAAGATCCACAACCAAATTACTCAATATGGATCTAAAGTAGGAGTAAATTTGAAAAATATTAAAGAGAAGGAACATATAGTTAATGAAAGAATAAATCATGATTCCACTAGAATTGATAAACTTGAGGGTATCATTACCAACTTGGGAACCGATTTTTCTTCCGTAAAGAATACCCCAAGTCCTCCAACTAAAATTTCCAAGCTCATGTATGTTACTAAAAATAAAGGTGAATCCTCTAGCAAAGAAACTGCGGATCTCAAATCTATAAGTATCCATCCTAATCTTTTTGCTGTCATTAAGGAACCATTTGTTACAAATGAATTTATCGATCTTTTGCCTAAAAGTTTGATAATCACTAAAAAGAAATAAATTCCTAAGGATGGTAGATGCCTCATTGAAGAATTACCAACCAAAGAGGGCAATACCTAGATGTATCCTTGCTTTTTATGCCTAGCTAGGGGCGTTAAACGATAGCGCTTGTTGGGAGGAAACCCAATTTTATTTTTATTCCTTGATTTTTTCTCCTGTTTAGTAATAAATAATTTACCTAGCCTCTGTTTTGGTTGTGTTTTTTGTGTTTAATTAGTGTTTGTGCCAAGTAGAACCGTTGGGAAGACTTGGGGAAAGTCTTGATATCTTGCTGTAAAAAACAGAAACTTTAGCGCTCATGAGAACTGCTGCCATTTTTATTTGGCAAGTGATATTTAGTTAATTATTTTTGCAGATGATTAATAGATAAATTACGCACGTCCAGAAATTTATTTTAGAATTTTTCGGGTTCCAGATCTTCCGCTAGCTACAGATTACTACAGACTGTTCTGTTTTTGATAGATTCTGTTTTTCGTGTGTTGTTTGCTTATTTTGATGAATCTATGGCTAGTAAAATAGTTTATAAACCATAGAGAAGTTGGAATACAGTTGTTTTAACACCAATATAAATAAAGAATGAGTTCATTACAGTACCTTGAAGTGGTCTTTTGTTTTCTTTCGCTAACGTAGCTCACGAGATTTTCTACTTTAAGTTTTGTGTTGTGAAGTTTTCAAGTTTTGGGTAAAGATTTGATGGATTATGGAACAAGGAGTGGCAAGAGCCTAGTCTTGGGGATGCACCTGTCACCCCCAACATAATCTAAGGACACCTAAAAGCCAAAGATTGTGGATGCCCCGGAAGGCACCCCCTCTTTCGTCTACTTCTATCGGTAACTTTACTTGGAGCTATATTTTTATTCACCACATGATATGTGTTTTGCTTGGAGCGTCTTCTATGATTTGAGTCTTTATTTGTTAGTTTACCACAATCCTACTTGATGTTCAAAACTTTTGAGAGAGCCATACATGATTTGGAATTTGTTAGAATACTCTATGTGTTTCGCTTATGTCATTTGAGATATATAGTTTTGCTCTAGTACTTCACTTATATCTTTTAGAGAACAGTGGTGGAATTGTTTTATAGAAATTATTGATCTCTCATGCTTCACTTATATTATTTTGAGAGTCTTAAATAGCATGCTAATTTGCTTAAATAATCCAATATGCTTGGTATTCACGAATAGTAAAAACTTTCTTATGAGTGTGTTGAATGCTATGAGAAGTTTGATGCTTGATAATTGTTTTGAGATATGAAGATGGTGATATTAAAGTTGTGCTAGTTGAGTAGTTGTGGATTTGAGAAATACATGTGTTAAAGTTTGTGATTCCCATAGCATGCATGTATGGTGAACCATTATGTGATGAAGTCAGAGCATGATTTATTTTTTGATTGTCTTCCTTATGAGTGGCGGTCGGGGACGAGCAATGGTCTTTTCCTACCAATATATCCCCCCTAGGAGCATGCGCGTAATACTTTTCTTTGATAACTTGTAGATTTTTGCAATAAGTACATGATTTCTTTATGACTAATGTTGAGTCCATGGACTATACGCACTTTTCTTCCTTCCACCATTGCTAGCATCTCTAAATACCGCGCACCTTTCGCCGGTATCATACACCCACCATATACCTTCCTCAAAACAGCCACCATATCTACCTATTATGGCATTTCCATAGCCATTTCGAGATATATTGCCATGCAACTTTCCAACGTTCCGTTTATTATGACACACTCCATCATTGTCATATTTCTTATCATGATCATGTAGTTGACATCGTATTTGTGGAAAATCCACCATTCATAATTCTTTCATACATGTCACTCTTGATTCATTGCATATCCCGGTACACCCCGGAGGCATTCATATAGAGTCATATTTTTTTCTAAGTATCGAGTTGTAACTGTTGAGTTGTAAGAAAATAGAAGTGTGATGATCATCATTATTAGAGCATTGTCCTAGTGAGGAAAGGATGATGGAGACTATGATTCCCCCACAAGTCAGGATGAGACTCCGGACGAAAAAAAGAGGCCATTAAATAAGAAGAGAAAAGCCCCAAAAAAATGAGAGAAAAAGAGAGGAGGGACAATGTTACTATCCTTTACCACACTTGTGCTTCAAAGTAGCACCATGATTTTCATGATAGAGTGTCTCTCATTTCGTCACTTTCAAATACTAGTGGGAATTTTTCATTATAGAACTTGGTTTGTATATTCCAATGATGGGCTTCCTCAAAATGCCCTAGGTCTTCATGAGCAAGCAAGTTGGATGCACACCCACTTAGTTTCTTTTGTTGATCTTTCATATACTTATAGCTCTAGTGCATCCGTTTCATGGCAATCCCTACTCACTCACATTGATATCTATTGATGGGCATCTCCATAGCCCGTTGATAGGCCTAGTTGATGTGAGACTATCTTCTCCCTTTTTGTCTTCTCCACAACCATCATTCTATTCCACTTATAGTGCTATATCCATGGCTCACGCTCATGTATTGCGTGAAGATTGAAAAGGTTTGAGAATGTCAAAAGTATGAAACAATTGCTTGGCTTGTCATCGGGGTTGTGCATGATTTAAATAATTTGTGTGATGAAGATAGAGCATAGCCAGACTATATGATTTTGTAGGGATAACTTTCTTTCGTCGTGTTATTTTGAGAAGACATGATTGCCTTGTTAGTATGCTTGAAGTATTATTATTTTTATGTCAATATGAACTTTTATCTTGAATCTTCCGGATCTGAATATTCATACCACAATTAAGAAGAATTACATTAAAATTATGCCAAGTAGCACTCCGCATCAAAAATTCTATTTTTATCATTTACCTACTCAAGGACGAGCAGGAATTAAGCTTGGAGATGCTTGATACGTCTCCAACGTATCTATAATTTTTGATTGCTCCATGCTATATTATCTACTGTTTTGGACATTATTGGGCTTTATTATCCACTTTTATATTATTTTTGGGACTAACCTATTAACCGGAGGCCCAGCCCAGAATTGTTGTTTTTTTCCTATTTTAGGGTTTCGAAGAAAAGGAATATCAAATGGAGTCCAAACGGAATGAAACCTTCGGGAATGGGATTTTCTCACCGAACATGATCCAGGAGACTTGGACCCTACGTCAAGAAATAAAGGAGGAGGCCACGAGGTTGGGGGCGTGCCTACCCCCCAGGCACGCCCTCCACCCTCGTGGGCCCCCTGTTGCTCCACCAACGTACTCCTTCCTCCTATATATACCTACGTACCCCCAAACTACCAGATACGGAGCCAAAACCCTAATTCCACCACCGTAACTTCCTGTATCCACGAGATCCCATCTTGGGGCCTGTTCCGGAGCTCCACTGGAGGGGGCATCTATCACAGAGGGCTTCTACATCAACACCATAGCCTCTCTGATGAAGTGTGAGTAGTTTACCTTAGACCTTCGGGTCCATAGTTATTAGCTAGATGGCTTCTTCTCTCTTTTTGGATCTCAATACAATGTTCTCCCCCTCTCTTGTGGAGATCTATTCGATGTAATCTTGTTTTTGCGGTGTGTTTGTTGTGACCGATGAATTGTGGGTTTATGATCAAGATTATCTATGAACAATATTTGAATCTTCTCTGAATTCTTTTATGTATGATTGGTTATCTTTGCAAGTCTCTTTGAATTATCAGTTTGGTTTGGCCTACTATATTGATCTTTCTTGCAATGGGAGAAGTACTTAGCTTTGGGTTCAATCTTGCGGTGTCCTTTCCCACTAATAGTAGGGGCGGCAAAGGCATGTATTGTATTTTTGCCATCAAGGATAACAAGATGGAGTTTTCATCACATTGCATGAGTTTATCCCTCTACATCATGTCATCTTGCTTAAGGCATTACTCTGTTTTCATGAACTTAATACTCTAGATGCATGCTGGATAGCGGTCGATGAGTGGAGTAATAGTAGTAGATGCAGGCAGGAGTCAGTCTACTTGTCTCAGATGTGATGCCTATATACATGATCATACCTAGATATTCTCATAACTATGCTCAATTATATCAATTGCTCAACGGTAATTCGCTCACCCACCGTAAAATACTTATGCTCTTGAGAGAAGCCACTAGTGAAACCTATGGCCCCCGGGTCTATCTTCATCATATTAATCTTCCAATACTTAGTTATTTCCTTTGATTTTTTTACTTTGCTTTTATTTTACTTTGCATCTTTATCATAAAAATACCAAAAATATTATCTTATCATATCTATCAGATCTCACTCCCGTAAGTGACCGTGAAGGGATGGACAACCCCTTATCACGTTGGTTGCAAGGAGTTATTTGCTTTGTGCAGGTACGAGGGACTCGCGCGTAGCCTCCTATTGGATTGATACCTTGGTTCTCAGAAACTAAGGGAAATACTTGCGCTACTTTGCTGCATCATCCTTTCCTCTTCAAGGAAATCCAACGTAGTGCTCAAGAGGTAGCACATAACACAAGACCGTGTTCTCTTCCCGGACTCCGCCGAAAAGAGACCATCACGGCTACACACGCGGTTGATTCATTTTAAATTAGGTTATGTGTCAAGTTTTCTACAACCGGATATTAACAAATTGCCATCTGCCCATAACCGCGGGCACGGCTTTCGAAAGTTCAAACCCTGCAGGGGTGTCCCAACTTAGCCCGTCACAAGCTCTCACGGTCAACGAAGGATGTTCCTTCTCCCAAGAAGACCCGGTCAGACTCGAAATCCCGGTTACAAGACATTTCGACAATGGTAAAACAAGACCAGCAAAGCCGCCCGATGTGCCGACAAATCCTGATAGGAGTTGCACATATCTTGTTCTAAGGGCACACCGGATGAACACTACATACAATTAAAACCAACCTCAAGTTTCCCCGAGGTGGCGCTGCAAGTGGCTCTGTTTTGGACCAACACTCAAAGGAGCACTGGCTCGGGGGTTTAAACTAAAGATGACCCTTGAGTCCACGGAACCCAAGGGAAAAGGCTTAGGTGGCAAATGGTAAAACCAAGGTTGGGCCTTGCTGGAGGATTTTATTCAAGGCGAACTGTCAAGGGGTTCCCATAACACACAACCGTGTAAGGAACACAAAATCAAGGAACATAACACCGGTATGACGGAAACTAGGGCGGCAAGAGTGGAACAAAACACCAGGCATAAGGCCGATCCTTCCACCTTTTACCAAGTATATAGATGCATTAATTAAAATAAGAGATATTGCGATATCCCAACATATCCATGTTCCAACATGGAACAAACTTCATCTTCACCTGTAACTAGCAACGCTATAAGAGGGGTTGAGCAAAAGCGGTAACATAGCCAAACAACGGTTTGCTAGGAAGGTGGGTTAGGGGCTTGACATGGAAATATGGGAGGCATGATATAACAAGTGGTAGGTAGCGCGACATAGCGATAGAATGAACAATTAGCAAGCAAGGATAGAAGTGATTTCGAGGGTATGGTCATATTGCTTGAGATCCCGCAAGGAATAAGAACGAGTCCATGAAGAAGACAAACAGACGTATTTTAATGGATCCTCACAACTCCGGAATGAAACCGAAGCTAACGAGAGGAGCAACCCGGAAAGAAGAAAGCAACATAGAAAACAACCATCACATAAACATGGCATGATGCACAATCAAGTATGATGCATGTCCAGTTTAATGAGGCATGGCATGGCAAAGTGCACAAGCAAAACTACAAGTTAAGTGGAGCTCAATATGCAACGAGTTGCATATTGACGAAACACCACATGACTTATTTACTTCTCTCTCGGTTAGGTACTCAACAATATTAAATGTTGTTAAACATGGCAAGAGGTGAGGCATAATAAAACTACCTATCTAGGCAAGTTTAAATGAGGCCGGAACAACAAGTCCGGAAAAACCTCATATGCAATTTATGGATTTGGACTGCTCTAACCTAAACCGTATTTTAGAGTTTTTAAACATGCAAGATGAATGCACCATGTTAAACTAGGCATTTTCTACCCCATTTACATATAAAGTTTATTAAATTTGGAGCTATGGTTATTTAGTTATGAATTAAAGCATTTTAGCAAGGCATAGGAGGAAATTAATGCAAATGGCGGTTTAAACATTTTGAACATGGATAAAAGTTGCAAATTATGAAACTAGACAAAATTCTATGCAAGTTACATATATAATTTATTTAGATCTGATGCGCGGTTGTGGAGTTATTATATGCATGAACATGAGGGACCTATTTGTAAAACTGCAGCTCACTGGATAAATAGACAAATTCATTCAGGAAAAAAACAATGTGGGCCGAAACTGGCTGGACCCATAGTGCACAGGAGAGGGCTGGGGCTGCTCACCCAGCTGGGCCAGGCCCAGTCGGTGGAGGTGGCTGCAGGCCTAGCGGCTCGGTCGAGTAGGCCGGCTCGGCAGGAGCTGGGCCACGACACGGGACACGGCTAGGAGGGTGCTGGAGGCGGGTGCTCCTGTTCTGATGAAGCAGAGGAAAAAACGATGCTGGCAGCAGGTCGCGGCAGGGGCCAGGCGCGGCTGCAGCTTGGTCTCTGACGGGGGAGCGGCGACCTGGAGGCAGGGACGAGGCCGGGGCACAGGGACTCGTCGGATCTGACGGAGACAGCGACGAACGGAGCAGGCCGCGGTGGGAACTGCTGTAAGACAAGGATGCAGGAGAAAACACAGGAGCAGCGGCAGGGTACCTCACCAGCGATAAGGAGGAGCTCCGGCTGTGGTTTGGAACGCCAAAACGGACGAATCCGGGGATGGGCGGCCGGATCATGGGACTTGTGGCGGAGCTCGGTGTCTCGCCTTGCTGGAAGACGAATGGGACGGCGGCGACCGGCGCTGGTTCATGAGCAGCAGAGAGAGATGGTTAGAGGAGAACCAGAGAAAGGGGAGAAGGGGCGCCAGGAGGCGGCAGCCTGCTGGTAGCTACTGCTACTCTAGCGAGGAGGCTCGGGGAGGGTCGGAGATGAGCGGGTGCAGAGGTCTCCGGCACGGGAGGCTAGCGAGACAGGGGGAGCTCGGTGTCAACGACTTCGGGAAGGAGGCAGAGGAGGCAGTTCTGGTTGGTGGGGATCCGCATGGATGGGTCGACGGGACTGGGTGGTGGATGAGATTGAGGAGGGAACGAGACAGCTGGTTGGTCAGGTGGATCGGGATGGATCCCGAGGAAGAAAGTGGCGGCGACTGAGAGGGATTGATGGGACATGCCTCCTATATTTTAGGGTTAGGCTGGAGTTTGGTCCGGTGTATATATATAGCAGGTGGACTAGGTTTAGGGGCTACCTCGTCCCTCCGATCAAAATCGGACATTCGCGAATAAATAGCTCGGGAGTCCAAACAAGAAAAACGGAGATGTTTTATAGATGTTACGGGATGATCTGGACCCATCGGTAAGTACAGCCCGGGTCGGGTTCGGGGAAGTTTCGGACGCGCGAGAGGGGTCTAAGCACTGCGTAAAAAGGGGTAGGCTGGCCTAGGTGGACTGTGAAGAGGAGTTGGGCTGAGAGGAGAGAAGAGAAGGAGAGGCCCGGCGGTAGTTTCGGGGACCGAAACGTCCGACGTTAGACCGGCAGCGGTGCCGCTATAGTTATCCGTTGGAGCCTCAAACGGACTCCAAATGCGATGAAACTTGGCAGGCGGCCTACCTATGGTGTACCAAGGCCACTTGGCAAATCTCAGTCCATTCCGGGAATGTTTAACAGCCGCTCACGAAAAGATACAAGAGGGGTGCGCCGGTGCATGTGGGAGTGTCGGATTGCGAAATAGACAACGGGGAAAATGCTCGGATGCATGAGACGAACAAGAATGCAAATGAGATGCACATGATGACATGATATGAAATGCATGACATGAACAAAATGCAAAATGAAAGACAAAAGCCCAACCATGAAGGGAATATCATACCACATCTCCGGAAAAGGCAAGAGTCGGAGTTACAAATATGGAAAGTTGTATCCAGGGCGTTACAACACTCCACCACTACGAGAGGATCTCGTCCCGAGATCTACGATGGCACAAGAGGGAAAACGGAAGAGGAAGAGAAGAGGTAAAGCGAAGTTGCTTCTTTAACAAACGAGTGAAACCAAAGAACCTTGCTAGGTTGAACCACTAGAAAGAAAAAATACAACGGGGATGAAAGAAGTTGAAAACACTCCGTTAGAAAAGAGGAACAAGGAACATTACTAGAACCTTGTAGGTTGAAAGACATAAGAAAAGGGTTGCAATGGACAAGAAGTACATGCAAGCATTCCGGTAGAAACTTGATGTAGAAGGAACGATAAAGATCAATTACGACAACACTCCGGTTAAAACAAAATAGAGAGGGAAAAGAATGATATAAACTAGGCAGCACTCCGATTGTAAATGGCAGGATTTGAACATGATTTGAGAAGATGAAAGGATACTAGATGAAATCAGCAACACACTTCCTCCGGAACTATTGAAAGAATGGCAACAATGGGTAAGAAAGATTTCAGACAGCACTCCGGTTGAGAAGGGAGGCAAAACTTGACAAAATGGGAAGAACTTGAAAAGAGGGCACGACAATCCGGTTGGATGGATAAGCAAAGGAAAAAACATGATCTTTGACAAAATGAGATGATGGGTTGAATAGAACAACGTCACAATGCCTCCGGAAGAAATAAAAGAATGGAATTAATGGAATGGAGAAGAAAACAACATATTCTACCTCAAATGAGCTTGAAAAGCATCTTTAGGAGAAGGGTCGAACGAAGTAGTTGGAAAACCAACAACAAAAAGAGTAAGCTTTTAGTGGGCTTATGGAAAACTTCTCAAAACTATGAGGTGAAATTCTGCCACTAACGGAAATAATAGATTGGATTGATATGAACAAGGAGACGAGAAACTTATTTCACCAGGAGGATAAATGAAGAACTTGGGTCATTTATAAGCACCATAAATAGCAACAATCCTTAGGGAAAGCTTTAGGTGAAATATAACCCAAGATAATTCCAATGAAGAGATTGATGTGTTGCAAAAGATCTCATGAACGAATTGAAAATGATGGGTTTAAAATATGTCATTCCGGACAACTTGTGAACCATGAAACACAAAGTAATTGTCAAAAATGACATAACACCACCTCAAAAGATAAGGTAGAACGAATTGCACTTCGGAGTGCAAGATGAAGAATACTTGAGCTCCTCTGAAAGAATCTCGATGAACACTTCGAGAAGGAATTAAATCCTTGATGAACCATCATGTAGAGCCTCCATGAAGAACTTCGGTAATAAAAGGATAATGAAACGAAAGAGAAATTGAAAACACGAGGTGAAGACTTGCAATGATTTAGATGGATCTTCGTGACGAGATAATGCGCAAAACTTGGCACTCCGGAAAATAAAAGATGAAGCATGTCGGACCGAGAATGTGATATGATGAACAACTCCGGAAAGAAGAAATTAGATCACTTGGATGAAACAATAAGAAGAATTACGTTATGCGCATCCTTCACCAATTTAAATTGATGACAAGCAACGGATCTAGCATACTACTTATTCTTGTTGAAAGCATTAAGATAGATATAGCTCAAACTTGAGGAAGGTCTTCAACGATCCACCGGTAGGCTTGGAAAGAACGAATGAATTAATATGATAACCATGGAAGAGAACTCTTGAAAGAACCACCATAACAATTGAGAATGAAAGTGGCAAAGGCACAATTCACCGAGAAGAATTTGAAAAATGAATGAAGATTCTTGAGGGAATTTAGATACACAAGAAGGAATAGATCGCGAGCTGATTAGAGAATACTTGGATGATGCACCGGTAAGATTGGAGAACGAGACCCGAAATGATGGCCTTCGGAGAATCAAATTGAAAAGACTCTTGAATTGCTCCGGATGGGTGAAAAGAATTGTCACAATCGAAATAATTATGAGAAGATGGCATCAGGCTTGAACTACGAATCTTTGAGAGAACGGATAAAATTTGAAGGAGAAACTCTTCTTCGTTCTTCAAAATCTGAGAATGACGACGAGAAACAACACCATGAATTGTTGATACAGTCCAGAATAATGCAGAATATAAAGGTTGAATCAACAGTGAAAAGGATTTGAAAGATCTTGGAGAAAGACAGTTGACTGATGACAATTCATTCTTACGTCAAACTTGGAGAAGAATTTGAGAGTAACTCCAGGAAAATAGAGGAGTCAGGTAAGATCCTGGGAAAAGACCTGTGGGTTAGGGACCACTCAAAAGATACACCATTGAATGATTTTGAAGAGAGATTCCACTGGTTGATTTTAAATGGCTTGAATGAGATAACAACCTCGAGATATCTTGAGCGAATCAAGAATGGAAACATGAATCTCCTGAGATATCTTCAGCACTTCGGATATGAATAGAGAGAGATGAGCGATTAAGAGGTGCACCAGTATGAGAAAGCATTGTGAAATGAGGAAAGGGATAAGATTAACACTGAAATATTGGATTGAATCCACAGGGGAAGAAAAAGAACGAAGAATGATGAACTTGAAGCTCCGTTAGTATCTTCATGAGAATCACCGGATAAGAACATTGATGAAAAAGAATGAAGAGACTTCACATGAATAAAATGGATACTTGATTAAGAAATCTGAATCCTTAAAAAAAAAGGGGGGGGGGGGGGGGAAAAACAAAGACAACTTGGGACGAATAAAACAAACACCGTTGGGAAAACTGAGAGGTGATCTTGCGAATGTTGAAATGATCGGATCCACTTGAAGAGAAATACATCGGTTGAAAAGGATTGACATGACAATCTCGATTATAATGAAGGATTAGTATTCACATAGAAATATGAGAACACCGTTTAGGAAAGCTATGGAATAAACACTTGACGTTGAAGCAACTCGAATACCACAAACCAAAACAAAACAAAGGATTTGGCTTGCAGAAAAAGCCGGAAACAAACATATGATAGACCCCATATCGTATCATGTGTCTGTTGGAAAGATATCCTACGAGATACTTGAATTCCCACTTATAAACTCCCGAAATTTACTGGTTATGCAATTAGGTGTTGGGGATACAGGGGAAGCATAATATCTCACCCAAACTAACAATACCTACATCCAGCTGTATCCATCCTTCAACACATAACCAAGAAACCTTCGGAAATCGTTTAGCTCAACCTTCGAAAAGCATCCGTTATACGAGTTATGGCAATAATCCTGAACTCCCACCCCAATACTGGGTGGCGTCGACGTTATCTCACCAACATCTGCATAAAAGAGATTTTCGATGTCGGCGAACTTAGGTATTCCAGAATTGCAACGATAAAATTATGACGACAACACCTCGGAGCTCAACTCTCCGAGACACTTCCACAACCCCTAAATGTCAGGAGGCACCAAGAACAATGTTCTTGTCACAAGACTATCGGAACGATTTCAGGATACCCGCGTGATCCTAAAAAAATCGTGAAATTTGAGGAGAGAAGAGTTAAAACTTCTACGTCAGGAGGCCTCACCAGAGCGACGAAGGGACTGAGGAGTAAAAAGAATCCTACTCTCTGATATATATAATCCTAACACTCAAAAACATTTTGATCTAGACTCAACAATGTCAGCGATTCGATCAAGTAGGGGGCTCCTAAGTCGGGGATGGCTCTGATTACCAACTTGTAACGCCCATGATGCGGTTATATCTCCCACGTGTCGGGGCATGACTTAGAGGCATAGCCGCATGGTAGGTTTGTTGCAAGAGGGGTAATCATCACTCAATCCCATGTACTGAATTAGAAAGGGATAAAGAGTTGGCTTACAATCGCCACTTCACACAAATACAACTTAAACATACATCATCCAGAATACGATCAAGGTCCGACTACGGAACCAAAATAAAAGAAGACAACCCCAAATGCTAGATCCCCGATCGTCCCAACTGGGCTCCACTACTGATCAACATGAAACGAAACAAAACAACGATCAAGATCTTCATTGAGCTCCCACTTGAGCTGGGTTGCGTCACCTGCATTGGTATCATCAGCACCTGCAACGTTTTGGAAGTATCTGTGAGTCACGAGGACTCAGCAATCTCACACCCGCGAGATCAAGACTATTTAAGCTTATGGGTAGGAAAGGTATTGAGGTGGAGCTGCAGCAAGCACTAAGCATATATGGTGGCTAACATACGCAAATAAGAGCGAGAAGAGAAGCCACGCAATGGTCGAGAAGCAAGAAGTGATCAAGAAGTGATCCTGAAACTACTTACGTTCAAGCATAACACAAGAACCGTGTTCACTTCTCGGACTAAGACGAAAAGAGACCATCACGGCTACACACGCTGTTGATGCATTTTAATTAAGTCAAGTGTCAAGTTCTCTACAACCGGACATTAAGAAATTCCCATCTGCCATATAACCGCGGGCACGGCTTTCGTAAGTTCAAACCCTGCAGGGGTGTCCCAACTTAGCCCATCACAAGCTCGCACGGTCAACGAAGGATATTCCTTCTCCCAGGAACACCCAATCAGACTCGGAATCTCGGTTACAAGACATTTCGACAATGGTAAAACAAGACCAGCAAAGCCGCCCAATGTGCCGACAAATCCCGATAGGAGTCGCACGTATCTCGTTCTAAGGGCACACCGGATAGGTTAAGCTACGAGTAAAACCAACGCTCAAGTTGCCCTGAGGTGGCCCCGCGGGCTGCCCGTTTCGGACCAACACTCAGAGGAGCACTGGCCCCTGGGGGGGTTAAAATAAAGACGACCCTCGGGCTCCATAAACCCATGGGAAAAAGCCTTAGGTTGTTATTTCAATGTAAAACCAAGGTTGGGCCTTGCTGGAGGAGTTTTATTCAAAGCGAACCGTTAAGGGGTTATCATAACACCCAACCGCGTAAGGAACGCGAAATCAAGGAACATAACACCGGTATGATGGAAACTAGGGCGGCAAGAGTGGAACAACACACCAGGCATAAGGCCGAGCCTTCCACCCTTTACCAAGTATATAGATGCATTAATTAAAATAAGAGATATTGTGATATCCCAACATATCCATGTTACAACATGGAACAAACTTCATCATCACCTGCAACTAGCAACGCTATAAGATGGGCTGAGCAAAAGCGGTAACATAGCCAAACAATGGTTTGCTAGGAAGGTGGGTTAGGGGCTTGACATGGCAATATGGGTGGGATGATATAACAAGTGGTAGGTAGCGCGACATAGCGATAGAACGAGCAACTAGCAAGCATAGATAGAAGTGATTACGAGGGTATGGTCATCTTGCCTGAGATCCCGCAAGGAAGAAGAACGAGTCCGTGAAGAAGACAAACAGACGTAGACGAATGGATCCTCACAACTCCGGAATGAAACCGAAGCTAACGAGAGGAGCAACCCGAAAAGAAGCAAGAAACATAGTAAACAACCATCACATAAACATGGCATGATGCACAATCAAGTATGATGCATGTCCGGTTTAATGAGGCTTGGCATGGCAAAGTGCACAAGCAAAACTACAAGTTAAGTGGAGCTCAATATGCAACGAGTTGCATATTGACGAAACACCACATGATTTATTTAGTTCTCTCTCGGTTAGGTACTCAACAATATTAAATGTTTTTAAACATGGCAAGAGGTGATGCATAATAAAACTACCTATCTAGACAAGTTTAAATGAGGTCGAAATAACAAGCAACAAGTCCAGAAAAACCTCATATGCAATTTAAGGATTTGGTACTGTTCTGACCTAAACCATATTTTAGAGTTTTTAAACATGCAATATGAATGCACCATGTTAAACTAGGCATTTTTCTACCCCATTTACATATAAAGTTTATTAAATTTGGAGCTACGGTTATTTAGTTATGAATTAAAGTATTTTAGCAAGGCATAGGTGCAAATTATGAAACTAGAAAAAATTCTAAGCAAGTTACATATATAATTTATTTAGATCTGACGCACGGTTGTTGAGTTATTATATGCATGAACATGAGGGACCTATCTGTAAAACTGCAGCTCACTGGATAAATAGACAAATTCGTTCAGGAAAAAAAACAACATGGGCCAAAACTAGCTGGACCCATAGTGCACAGGAGAGGGATGGGGCTACTCAGCCAGCTGAGCTAGGCCCAGTCGGTGGAGGTGGCTGTAGGCCTGGTGGCTCGGTCGAGCAGGCCGGCTCGGCAGGAGCTGGGCCATGACGCAGGACGCGGCCAGGAGGGCGCTGGAGGTGGCCGCTCCGATTCTGATGAAGCAGAGGAAAACACGGCACTGGTAGCAGGACAAGGCAGGGGCCATGCGTGGCTGAAGCTTGGTCTCCGGCGGCGGAGCGGTGACCTGGAGGCAAGGACGAGGCCGGGGCGCAGGGACTCATCGGATCTGACGAATAGAGCAGGCCGCGGCGGGAACTGCTGGAAGACGAGGATGCAGAAGAAAATGCAGGAGCGGTGGCAGGGCACCTCACCGGCGACAACAAGGAGCTCCGGCGGTGGTTTGGAACGCCAAAACGGATGAATCTGGGGATGGGCGGCCGGATCAGGGGACTTGCGGCGTAGCTCGGTGCCTCGCCTTGCTGAAAGACGAACGGGACGGCGGCGACCGGCGCTGGTTCATGAGCAGCAGAGAGAGATGGTTAGAGGAGGCAGCGACCTGTTGGTGGCTACTGCTACTCCAGCGAGGAGGCTCGGGGAGGGTCGGAGATGCGCGGGTGTAGAGGTCTCCGGCACGGGAGGCTAGCAAGGCAGGGGGAGCTCGGTATCAACAACTTTGGGAAGGAGGCAAAGGAGGCAGCTCTGGTTGGTGGAGATCGGGATGGATGGGTCAACGGGACTCGGTGGTGGATGAAATTGATGAGGGAATGAGACAACTGGTTGGTCAGGTGGATCGGGATGGATCCCAAGGAAGAAAGTGGTGGCGGCCGAGAGGGATTGATGGGACATGCCTCCTATATTTTAGGGTTAGGCTAGAGTTTGGTCCAGTGTATATATATAGCAGGTGGACTAGGTTTAGGGGCTACCTCGTCCCTCCGATCAAAATTGGACGGTCGCGAATAAATAGCTCGGGAGTCCAAATAAGAAAAACGGAGATGTTTTATAGATGTTAGGGGATGATCTGGACCCATCGGTAACGACAGCCCGGGTCGGGTTCGGGGAAGTTTTGGATGCGCGACAGGGGTCTAAGCACTGCGCAAAAAGGGGTAGGCTGGCCTAGGTGGACTGTGTCGTGGTTCTAAGTCTGACAGTAATGTAGGGGGGTAAGTATGGAGAGGCAAGATCTTAGCTATGGAGAAGTTGTAAGCACACGAGGTTTACGAGTTCAGGCCCTTCTCAGAGGAAGTAATAGCCCTACGTCTCGGAGCCCGGAGGCGGTCGACTGGATTATGCGTGTATGGTTTACAGGGGTGCGAACCCTTTACACTGAGGAGGGGGGTGGCTTATATAGAGTTCGCCGGACCCCTCCGACCCTCAGTTATGCAGGGTTTTAAATACATTAAGGTCGGGCATTACTGGTAACGCCCCTAATAAAGTGCTATGATGACCATAAAGGCTACTTAATAACCGACCGTTAGCATGCGGAGTGCCTTTAGGTCTCCTGGCCGTCGAGTGGTTTGGTCTTGATCGAGTGATCGCTTCTTGGTCGAGTGTCTTCGAGTCTGTCGAGTGGGTAAAACGGGCAACGGGTAAAATGCTCGGATGCAAGAGACGAACACGTATGCAAATGCGATGCACATGATGATATTATATGAAATACAAAACAAAGACAAAACCCAACCACGAAGGGAATCTCATAACTTAAAGCCAGAAATGGCAAGAGTCGGAGTTACAAATATGGCAAGTTACATCTGGGGTGTTACAACACTCCACCACTACGAAAGGATCTCGTCCCGAGATCTAGGACTGAAAAAACTCCGGATATTCAGAATGGAGGTGGTCCTCGCGTTCCCAGGTGGCTTCTCGGTCAGAATGGTGTGACCACTTCACTTTCTGGAATTTGATAGACTTGTTGCGAGTCTTGTTCTCGGTTTCTTCAAAAATAGCAACAGGATGCTCATGATAAGACATGTCTTCTTGGAGATCAATCTCTTCGAAGTTGATGGTGCGCTCAGGAGTCTTGAAGCACTTGCGAAGCTGTGACACGTGAAACAGATCATGCACATTTGTGAAGTTGGACGGAAGCTCAAGTTGATCAGAGAGATCGCCTCTTTTGCCAATGATCTTGAAAGGACCCACGTATCTAGGGGCAAGCTTCCCTTTGATACCGAAGCAACAAGTGCCTTTCATTGGAGAGACGTGGAGGTAGACATGGTCTCTGATCTCGAAAGCCAAGTCACGATGCTTGCTATCATAGTAACTCATCTGGCGCGATTGCGCGGCTTTGAGATTTTCACGGATGACTTTGCACATTTCTTCAGCATCTATGATTAAGTCATTGCCAAGAAGTTGGTGTTCACCAGTCTCTGACCAATTGAGAGGAGTACGACACTTTCTGCCATAGAGAATTTCGAATGGGGCCTTGCCTGAACTCACTTGGAAGCTGTTGTTGTAGGAGAACTCAGCATATGGAAGACAATCTTCCCACTTCATACCGAAGGAAATTACACAAGCCCTGAGCATATCTTCAAGGATTTGATTGACTCGCTTGACTGGGCCACTAGTTTGAGGATGGAAGGTTGTGCTGAAGCGAATGTTGGTGCCCATGGCCTTCTGAAAGGAGTCCCAAAACTTAGAAGTGAAGATGCTTCCATGATCTGAAGATATCAATTGCGGAATGCCGTGCAAGGAGACAATCCTGGAGGTGTATAGCTCTGCTAGCTGAGCTGCTGTGATAGATTCTTTGATTGGTAGGAAATGAGCCACTTTAGTAAGGTTGTCGATGACAATGAAGATAGCACCATTTCCACGCTTGGACTTGGGAAATCCAGTAGCGAAGTCCATCTCAATATGGTCAAACTTCCATTCTGGAATGGCAAGAGGTTGGAGGAGACAAGCTGGCCATTGGTATTCTGCTTTCACCCTTCTGCAGACATCACATTCATGCACGAATTGAGCAATTTCTCGCTTCATTCGAGTCCACCAATACGACTGCTTGAGGTCATGGTACATCTTCGTACTTCGAGGATGAATGGATAGAAGGAATTATGCGCCTCGTTCATAATGTCTTTCCTTATATCACCTTCAGAAACCACAATTCGATTCTCGAAGAATAGAGTATCTTTGTCATCAATGCGATAGCACTAGTATTTGGGTTGGCTCTTGGCAATCACATTTTTCACCTTCACCATGGAATCAAGAAGTTGTGCCTCACGAATTTGATCTTCCAAAGTAGGAGAGACTTGGAGGTTGCCAAGAAAACCTTGAGGAACACTTGGAGATTCAGTTTGCGGAAAGCTTCACAAAGGTCCGGTTGGAAGGGCTTGAGAATTAAGCTGTTGCAGTAAGCCATCCTGCTCAAAGCATCTGCGATGACATTGGCCTTTCCTGGAGTATATTCAATACTCGAATTGTATTCTTGAATCATTTCGACCCAACGAGTCTGCCTGAGGTTGAGGTTGGGTTGAGTGAAGATGTACTTGAGGATCTTATGATCTGTGAAGATGTCCACTTTCCTTCATAATAAGAGATGTCTCCATGTTAATAATGCATGGAAAACTGCCGCCAACTCGAGGTCATGAGTGGGGTAGCTCCTTTCGTTGGGATTCAACTGGCGAGATGTATAGGCCACAACTTTCTTATCTTGCATTAACACAGCACCGAGACCTTGCAGGGAAGCATCACAGAAAACTTTGAATGGTTTGGATTCATCAGGACGAGTCAAGACAGGAGCTGTGACTAACTTCTCTTTCAGGGTGTTGAAAGCAACATCACATTCAGGTGTCCAAACATACTTGACATGCTTCTGGAGGAGGTTGGAAAGAGGCTTTGCAATCTTAGAGAAATTCTCAACGAATCTTTGACAATAGCTTGCAAGCCCAAGAAAACTGCGGAGTTGCTTGACATTCTGAGGAGGTTCCCAATTCAAAATTGCACACACCTTCTTGGGATTAACAGCGATGCCCTTGGGTGAGATGATATGACCAAGGTAAAGAACTTCGTCAAGCCAAAACTCACACTTGGAAAACTTAGCATAGAATTGATGCACTCTGAGTTTGTCGAGTACCAATCTCAAATGTTTGGCATGATCCTCCTTATTCTTGGAGAAGACCAAAATATCATCGAGATACACCAAGACGAAATCATTTGTGTAAGGGTTGAAGATGAAGTTCATCATGCGAGAGAAAGTTGGAGGAGCATTGACAAGGACGAAAGACATGACAGTATATTCATAAGAACCATAGGTTGATCTAAATGCTGTCTTGGGGATATCTTGCTCAGGAATGCAAATTTGATGATAACCCATATGGAGGTCAAGCTTGTAGAATACTTGGGCACCTTTAAGTTGCTCGAAAAGCTCATAGATGTTGGGAAGTGGGTACTTGTTCTTTATTGTCTTCTTGTTCAATGGACGGTAGTTGACGTAGAGTCATTCCGCCCCATCCTTCTTCTTCACAAAGAGGACACCACAACCCCATGGAGATGAACTCGGTCGGATCAGACCCATATGCTCTTGTTCATCGAGTTGTTTCTTCAACTCCTTCAACTCCTCTGGTCCAAGCTTGTAAGGACGTTTGCAAACAAGTTCCGTGCCAGGCTCAAGATCGATAACGAATTCAACTGGCCGGTGAGGAGGCATTCCTGGAAGCTCTTCTAGAAAGACGTCTTGATATTCACAAACGACTGGAATCTGAGAGATGGCATTCAACTCGCCCTTCTCACTGAGAGAAAACAGTCGAATGGGATCATCCCGAGAGGCATAGATGATCACATCCTCAGACGAGTGTGTCAATTGAATCTGCCTGGCAGCACAATCAAGCTGAGCCTTGTGCTTAGAAAGCCAGTCCATGCCGAGAATTAGATCAATATCTGAATCACCAAGAACAAATGGAGAAGACAGAAATTTATAGTCGCCCATCTCGATAGACACATCCGGGACGCAATTATTGGATGTCATTTGCTTACCCGGAGACACAATCTTCAACGGGAAAGGAATCTTTTCGGTCACAAACTCATGCTTGGCAACAAAAGTTCTTGAAATGAAAGAAAGTGATGCACCAGTATCAAACAATAATTTTGCAGGAAAGGAGTTAACTGGAAAGTTACCCATGATCACTTCTAAAGAGTCCTCTGCATGAGCTACGTTCAACATGTTGACCTTAGCATGCTTGGGATTATGCTTGACCACTTCATTGCTGGCAGATCTCACAGGAGGAGGAGGCGGAAGGCGCCTTTGGTCGAAGCATTTGTTTGTGTAGTGCCCTTTATGCTGACACTTGTTGCAAGTAACCTCTGAGAGCGGCCGATGATAAGGAGGACTTGACCTTGGAGTATGAGACTGAGCTTTGTTCTGATAGCCTGGGTTGGGTGGGTGGGAAGATCCATTGCCACCTTTACTCTTTTGCTGGTAAGGCTGATGAATCCGAGGAGGAGGAGGCAACCAGAACTTCTGTTGCTTAGCTGCCACTTGAGTTGAAGAAGAAGATTGAACTGCATCCCTGACTTTCTTCTTAGATGCCTTACACTTGAGCTGAGTATCTTCTTGCTTTAGATCAAACTCAGTCAGCTCAAGAAGCATGAGAGCTAATTGCAGATCTTCTCTGAGGCCACCTCTGAATTGATAAATCATACTCTTTTCATCAGGGACGTCTTGTTTAGAGAAGCGAGCGAGTTTCTGAAACTGGATATTCTATTGATACACGGACATGCTTCCTTGCTTGAGATTGCGGAACTCCTCACGGTTGCTCTCAGCAACGCTTGGTGGGATGTGATGAGCTTTGAAGTCTCGGCGGAAATCATTCCAGGTAATCACATGACCTCCTCTGGAATCTCTGTATTGTTGATGCCACTCAGTAGATTGGTCCTTGAGTTGAAATGAAGCAAACTTGACAAAGTCCTCAGGCCTGACATTGCTACATTCAAAATGTTTGCAGATATCCATGAGCCAGTCACCGGCGTCTGTGGCCTCGACACAGTTGCTGAAGGACTTCGGCTGGTTTGCGAGGAACTGGTTGAGGGTAGCAAAATGAGGCAAATTGTTGCCTTGGCCTTGATTTCCTTGGTTGCCTTGCCCTTGGTTGTGCTCTTGCAAGAGTTGCAAAAGCATCTGAGTGTTGGAGTTGGTGGCTGCCATAACAGCTTGCCATGCCCCCGGAGGTGGAGGTGGTGGCGGAGGGTTCGACTGATCCCCATCATCGCGGTCTGGATTCTGACGCATTGGAGGAGTGCTACATCTCCAATGTATCTATAATTTTTGATTGCTCCATGCTATATTATGTACTGTTTTGGACATTATTGGGCTTTATTATCCACTTTTATATTATTTTGGGACTAACCTATTAACCGGAGGCCCAGCCCAGAATTGCTGTTTTTTGCCTGTTTTAGGGTTTCAAAGAAAAGGAATATCAAACGGAGTCCAAACGGAATGAAACCTTCAGGAACGTGATTTTCTTACCAAATACAACTCAGGAGACTTGGATCCTACATCAAGCCAACTAACAGGAGGCCACGAGGTAGGGGGGCGCGCCTGCCCCCCCCCCCCCCCGGCGCCCCCCCCCCCCCCCGGGGCCCCCCCTTGCCCCCCCCCCCCCC